>NW_005842590.1:455037-480569 GCF_000455745.1 Alligator sinensis
TATTCCCCACACTAATTATACACTAAAGACTGCAAAGCCTAGAATAAATAGTTATACTCTCCTTAGGATAAAACAGTGCAACAACATTAAAATAAATTTGATATGCAGAAGTGTTAAATGAAAAGAAAATTCTGCTCTTTGTCTCAAATGTTACACTTGCTAATGGAATAATCTATAGAAGTATTGTGCACTCATGTACAC
Source organism: Alligator sinensis (assembly GCF_000455745.1). Lineage (NCBI taxonomy): Eukaryota > Metazoa > Chordata > Crocodylia > Alligatoridae > Alligator > Alligator sinensis. The sequence goes on from NW_005842590.1 coordinate 455,239, forward strand.
TTGCATGTACAGATCATAGACCAGATCCTATTCCACCTATTAAGTACCTAAGGAAACTTATACATCTAATGTGAGATCCTATTCTACCCTGCTCAAGACCCTGGAAAACTGATAATGCATCATCTTAAGACAATGTCAGGTGGAACAATGAAGGCTAGGGACAGACTGATACTCATAAACCAGTTTAAGTGATCAGAAACTGGTTTAAACTTGTAACAGAACAGACATTCAGCCCACATAAACCAGTATGAAAATTATTTGAAATAACAGGTTTGAGATAAACCTGGTTGAATGTAGCATCAGACTTAACTGATTTGGGTCAACATGTTTATGCAATGTCAGTCCCAGACTCCTTCCTGGTTGAAGTTAAATCAGAGCCCCCCAGCATCCCAGTTCCTTTGCAACTCTGAGTGGGTCTGTTCTCTGCTCCAACCCAGCAGGGCTGGCCCCACCCCTCTGCTCCCTGGCTGCACCTCTGACAGACACTATAGGCATCTGCCTGGCTTCCCCTTGCTCTTCCTCTCCCCCCCACCCCCACTCCCTGCTAAGCAGGGATCCCCTGTCCCCTCTGCCTTACACAGACACCTCTCAGCATTAGCTAGCATACCACATGCTGGCTACGGTATGTGCTGAGGGAGATGGGACAAAGGCAGACAGGACAGTGTCGGCTTTGGGCTTTTTGGAGCTAATCAACACGTAGCTGGTAATGTCCCTCCATTCTTTCCTTGGAAAAAGTTGTTTAAGAAGAGCTTGAACTAATGAGACAAGCTTTTGTTTTGCTGATGGGCTGATAAACACTGTGTAACTCCCTGCTGTGTAAGTAAATGCTGTGTAACTCTCTGCTGGCTCCACTGGTTAGAGATGCAGAAAGGGGAGGGGGAACCCTCCCTAATCAGAGTGTCCTGCTGGGGCCTGGCCATGCCTCTCCCCCCTTCCCCACCAGCTCAGCACTGTAGAAGGGAAGGGAGGACAGTTCTCTTGCCCCCTGGCTTCTAGCCTGAGCATTTCCTAAGTCCAGAGCTGATATCTGTATGCTTACAAATCAGTTTAGCCTAGCCAGGTTAGACTAACCTTAAAGACTGAATCAATTCTGGCTCAGGCTTTTTGAATGTCTGTCCCTAGCCTAAGAGTACAATGGCCATAAACTTTCATCTCTAACATTTTTCCAGGTGTCAGAGCAAAGCTTAGTGGTTGAGTGCCTCAGCACAGTGGAACTTTCTAGCACAAGGCACGGTGAGATTTTGTACGAGGGAATTTCTCGGCACGGTGGAGAACCCCGGCGTGGAAAGGTTCCCGCCACTCATATGCAAATTCACACATTACTATTGGCCGGTTCTAAATTATTCCTACGTGGCGACTAGCAATTGGCTCGCTAGCCGTATAAAAGGTTGGAGCAGTTTCCGCCCAAGTTGGAGAACTCCGCGCCCATCTCCGAGTGAACGTGGTGACTGATCAACCGCTGACGACTCCCCGTCGCCGACCAACCCCGACGTACCCCCATGTCCTCCAGGCTCGTATTAAAGATATCTCGTCGAATAAGAGCTCCTCGGTTAAACTGTAACTGAAGTTTGAAGTTAACTCTCTTCCTACGCTGTACATCTCGACAGTGTAAGTAAAGCTATCTTTGTTTGAACCAGTACGCGTTTGTGCCTAATTCTACTCCAGCGGTTGAAAGTACCCATCTGTACATGCCGGGTTTGTGGCCACAACCCAGCCGACCCTTTCCCGGATCCCCCTTGGCCCCCACACCAGGAATTCTGGTTGGGTGGAACTGGATCACATTTTTATGCATAAGTCCTCAGAAACACTTATGTGAAACAGGACCTAGGCTTATGTTTTTAGTGCCTTTCATTTTGAAGGATGCCAAAACACTTCACAAAATACATACATACAGACATTTCCTGACCATAAAAAGAAATTTAACTTTAGGGAGAAGACAAACTGATAACAAAGAGAATAATGAATATGGGGACAAGGAAGGAGACAAATTTGAATTAAGGATATTGGCCAGCCCTCAACCCAAATCTATGGTGCATACAGAACAGAAAGGAACTGAATGTTTACGTTTTATTCAAAGACACAATATACTATATGGAAATTAGTTTTATACTTTGGAATCAGCAAAAGAGGCACAGCAGTGTTTTCCTTGTGAAGAAAGTAACAGCGGGGGAAAACCTCTAGCTACTTAGAACAATGCCAAAATAATCACTAGTTAAGAATGACAAACAGGCAACAGGTTTTTGATACATTTTATACTGACATTTACTCAAATGTCTCTTCCTGATACAGATTTGCACTGCATCACATCATCTTAGTCACCTGGTACCTCATTATCTTTCCCATTTTCATAACCCAGCACTATAAATAAGGATGGCCTCCTGTTTTAAAGCTTAAATAGATGTCTAAATGTGCCAGTGCCTATATGCAGATAGATACCAGAATAAAAGCATGTACACAGCAACTTGTCCTGGGTAGGGGTAAGGGAGGCCTGGTGTCCTGGTGCAGCAAGGCTGCAGATCCAGCAGTAATACGGAGCCTGGCTGGCAGCCAGTATTGCTCTGGACAGCCAGCCCTCCATTTGTTCTGGCACATGCTCTGCGCTGCTTTTTTCCATGGATTTTTTTTATTTTTTTGCTACCAGGATTTCTTGGTAGAAAATTTTGCCACCAAGCAGCAAATCTGTAGAACATGTTTTCATGTTCCTCGCGTGCACTTGTGGCAGCACAAACTACATGCTCCTGCACATGGGAACCCACCCATTAGAGAGCAACATATTCATGAGCTCTGGGACCTGGAAGATAACTCACATCACCACAACTGTGCAGTAAGATGAATGCATTAAGAATGCAAAACTGTAACCACTATGCTCCCAATTACATTTCCAGCTCCCTCTATGTCACGTAGTGATTTGCTTCTCCAGTGTGCATCTCAGGGTGTTTGTTGTTTTGGTTTGTTTTTGGGAGGAGAGCTGGAAGGATGGAGGAGGGTTAACCATAGATTGGTAGCTCATTGAGAAAGTGGTGAGAGACATATATGGCAAGAACTAATAACTGAGTAAACTCTCAAGGGTTGGTGGCTGGACTTGGATAAGCCCCCAATAGTTTGTAAACTAGTCTGTAAACATGGTTGCAAATTCTGTGTGCTGTAAAAAACAATTGTCAAGCATCTGCCAGGACCAGTGTTACTGACATGGACTGGCCAATCCAGAAATGAATTTGCTGTTGGACATAAAATTAATTATCTTGTTTATAAATCCAAATCTGAAGAAACTCAGCAATGCACAAAAGCAAGCACTATACATTTGGGAACTTTACACATGCAAAAAACATGCCATAATACCCTTGGAAAAATAAGGAACAAAAATCCTCAGCGTCCCAAATCTGTAACATGCTTTTGAGTGTTATGTGCATTGGGAGCATCATAGTAGCAGATATATTGGTCCATCCATCTAGCTAATGATCTGTTGAGCCTGAGTCATACACACTAAAGGACAGAATTACGTTTTTACCTGAACGGACTTTCTTTGTGGCAGGACAGTCAATTCCAAAATAAAGATTCACTGAACTAAAGACCCCTCTTTTGGCCCAAATGCACTTTTTTGGAGATTAGTTTGTTCTAAAGCTGTAATATCCTGGAGCTAGCTCAAATTCTTTTTGAGCATGGAAGCATCCAACCAATCATTTCCTCAATGCAGGAAGGATAATTCTTTCTGTTGTGCAGCTAATCTTATGAATATTGCATCTAGAGAGAAGCCAGGCTGGATCCTAGTTGGTCAATGAAGCTATACTACTTGCACCAAGTAGAAATCTGTCCCTTCATTTCATATCAGAGGACAAAGAACAGCAATATTCCTAAGGGCTTCACGGCTCCAGCTCTAAAATATTACTGTTTCCAGCAGACATTCTCTCTAGTTTTCTAGTAATATGTAATGCATATGATCAACATACCTGAAGGACTCGAACTGTCAGTTTTAAAACCAAGTCCCACTGCATTCAGGTATATTGCTTTTATTTTTGTTTCCTTTGTAAGTTCTTTACATTTACCTGCATTTTCTTGATGAGACTAGTCAGTGAAGTCAGTGTTATTTTTAAAATTGCCCTATACTATGTATCCTTAAAACATCATGTCTTTCCAGCTATTGCTCCTTGTTTTATGACACCCATACCTAATCAAGAAGCTAAGCAAAAAAAAAGGTAGAAAATGAACATTAAAAAAACGTATCTGTGTACATAAATAAAAAATGCAGCTGGTGAAATTTCCTGTTTTTCAAATTTCCTGCTGCTACCCAGAGAATTGTGACTAGGATTTTCCAAAAAAGACACTCCAAAGCTCAAATTCCGAATAGCAAACAGCAGCAATGATAGATAGATTTATAAATAATGTATAAACAGAAACATTATGGTGCTTTTTCAAAGGATATTTTTAAGTGTGTATCTTAAACTAGGCAAGCAAGATATCAATGTGCTATCTTTTATTAGACCAGCTGAGTAGTTGGAAAAAGTTCTTTGCAAGCTTTTGGGTGCAATCACCCTTCCAACCACGCTACAACCAAAAACCCAGCAACATGGAAGATATCTTAAACTAGACACTGCATTAGCTTGGCCTGCCAGCAAAAGACATTACAGCTACTTTCTGTCAAGAGGCAGGACACAGTATTCAGGTCAGTTTTATCAGCCTCTACATGGCAAAAAAATCTGAAATTGTCTCAAAACCTGTATAGCCTAAGTAGCATTGAAATGCGGTACTTTGTCTCCTTATCACCAAAATGACTCAGGATACATGATGATGACTACTAAATTTTGTACCAGGGTTAAATAGGCTCTGAATCAGTTGCTGCATCCTTGCAGCTTCAGGAGAGCACTGGGATCCTCTGGGTTTCTTTGGTTTTGGATTGCAGGAATATCTTGCTTGGTGGTACTTAAAATTTACATTGCAACTGAAAATGAATTGAGAAGAAGTAAAAAAGACAAAGGAAGATCCTTGTGTGGCAATATTCGACTGGAGATATTATCTAAGCAGAAGGAGTCACAAGGCTTTAGAGAAGTTTGTTTCCAGAGTCCAGTAGACTAGGCACTCTGGTTGAAATTGGGATTCTGACTTCTCTAAAGGCAGTAGGATGAGCAGCCCTGCCCTTCTTTTGGGGCTGATAAAATGAGGTGCAAGAAATATCTCAAATCTGTGTGAGACTCGGGCAATTTTCAGGCCTGAGGATTGAAAATGGCTGTGGCAAATTGTAAGTGTATAGCATGTAAGATCAGGTGGCACAAATGCAGCATGCAAGGAAAAGCTGATACAGAGCTTATATATCTTAGAGTTGGAGTTTATAGTTAAAACCTTTCTAACTCCAGCAACCTAAAGGTGCCTATAAGCATTACATTCAGATTGTGCTAAGCAAGGTTAGGGCAATCTAAACCCAGACATGCAAGCTTTCACAGGGCTTAGGTCACCCTAAAAGTGACACACGCAACCTAAAGTTAGTTTTTGCTAGATGAGAACTAACTTTAGATTCACATGGGATTGACCCTACCTAGTGAGGGTTAACTTGGCCTAGCATATGCTTGTATGCATTCACATCACAGCCCTGGGGCTGGGAAAGCCCAGCCACTTTCTACAGCCCCAGGCCTATGCTGTTTTTATCCCTCCTGCAACCCTAACTGGGCTATTTTTACCCCCTGACTGCCTCTCCCTCAAACCAAGCAACCTGTGCACCTGCCAACCCTTCTTACAAACCTCCATCCTCCCCCCCAGCCTACCACCCTTTCCCCTCTCCTGTCTGTCCCTTGTCCCAGTAGACAAGGGAAATGCTTGCTTATGGTGGTCCTGACTCAGGTTTAGGTGACTTAAATTAAGCCACCTAAACCTGGGCCAGGTCTCATGAACATTTGCTCACACCCTATGACTATACAAGTAAAATAATTGCATATATTATGTGAGGTGCTCTGGGTATTATTTATGTCTTCATTATTTAAACTTATTTGTTCATAGCCTTATTAAAATCACTCATCACCTAGATATTCCCTGGGATGTGATTATCATTTACCCTAGAATTATCAGCTTCAGCCTGGACTTTACCACCACTTTAGTAATCAGAACTTTCAACAAAGTAAGGATTAGGAAAGTGAGTTTCTAACTTTGGTAACTGCAGCCCATGTTTCATGGGAGCCAGTTGTCTCATACGTTCCCTCATAGCAGTGGTTCTCAACCTTTTTCACACTGGGACCCATTAGCATAATTATCAGCTTGCCGCAACCCATGACCCACAACTCCTTGGCTCTGACCCCCACAGTCTCTCTCTCCCTCTCCCCCTTCCTCTTGCTGCATCTGGTCCCCTCCTACCCTCTCTGGCTCCTGGGGCTGCTCTCACAATGCTGCATGCTCGCCACATCCAGGGCTGCGTGCCGGCTCCATGCAAGCTGCCAGCATTGCAGCCTGCATGGGGAAATGACACAATTCCCTGGGACCTCCCTGGGACCCTTTACAATGTTCTTGCTGCCCACTTTTGGGTTGCGACCCATGGATTGAGAAATGCTGCCTTATAGGATTCCATTGCCTTACTGTACATAAGATTTTGTGCTCCTACTCTCATGGAAGAGCATGAGAGTTTTGCTACTGACTTAAGTGGAAAAAGGATGAGGCCCTTTTTCTTACTTATTGATGGCCAATTGTTCTGTACCCAGGGGCATTTATACACATAACTTCTTGTCCCACGACATCCCGGAGATCCGCAACTTCGGAGCAGATTCAATTAATCGAATCTGCTCCGCATGCGACCTGATGCAAACTGCGCTGCACCGTGTGCAGTTGTATAAGTAGCAAAATGCACATCAGCACTGAGAAAATGGCAGCGCTGCACTTTTGAACTAAATCACTTCCAACGCGTTTTAGTTAAAATGCGCACCACTGCCATTTTCTCAGTGTCGATGCATATTTTTCCACTTACACAACTGTATGTGCCACAACTGTATGTGCCACAGCGTCAGGCGTTTTTCAAAGTGCCCGCCACTGTGGCGTGTGCATGTGTACAAATGCCCCAGGTTATTGTGATAATGCAGGATTCTACTCCCCAAACTAGATGCAAAATTTTGTTTTAATTCAAATGAATAACAAACTAGAACATACGGTTTCTTATAGAAATTACATTTAGAGCGACCCCTGAGGCAGGTGGAAAACCTTTAAACTCTGCTGTTTGTGGGTCAGCTCATTAGGCATTCTGCAAAAAAAGGGGGGAAAAGAGTCTTTTCAAAGTCGTGTTAGTGCCTGGGAGGATTAGGATAATTCAGTTTGCTCTCCTAGTGTCTGATAATTTATTTAGTTTCCCTGGGAGAGGCTGTAACATTTTTGTTTGCTATTTTGAAATTGGAGCTCCTCCACAGAGGCCTAGAAGTGGGACTAGGAAGGATCAGAACTAGTTATAATCAACAAATGTTGAAGTGCCTTGTGGGTATTGAAAATGGAATTGTATTTAGGAAAGCTAAGGAAAGGGAGAGCTAGGAAGAGATGTCAGTAAGCAAAAAAAAGGTAGAGATAATACTTCATTTATTTGCATACAGGTGCCTTGTGGATTTCCTATCAAGAAAAGAGAAAAAGAAAGACAGTGAAAAAGGGCAGGCATGCATAAAGTTAGAAGAGCTCTTACCTTTAGAATATATTTGGCCCTAAACTAATAGTCCTTATTCATCTCCTACAGAGCTCACTTTTAGCTGAATCCCATTCAATTTCCATCGTTGCCTAAGGAAGGCTGTCACAAGTAACAAAATAAATTTAAGAAAAGTCAGTGCTATATTTTCATTACTAAGTTAATTAATTGGTTTTAAGGTGATCAAAGAAATTAGCTGTTGGAAGGAAACATACAGAAAGGCTGGTATCACCACAAAATATCTAGAAGTAAGCAAGCAAGGTGACAAATACATTATATTTGGCATATGATGAGAAGAAAAACAAAATTTGGTTAAATGGATCATGACCACTAATTGAGAATGTTGGTTTGAACATATACTGTAATGCTATTATAATGCTTTTAGTTACCATCCTTTTTCAGGGCTTTTTAAGGGGAGCTTTTCAATATGCATGTTGTTTGGAAATTGCAAAGGGCACACATGTGTGGTGATCCAACTTTTACAGATGGCCTGCAAGCCATATTCCTAGATCTCAAGAGCATTAGCTTTGGAGGAACAGATTAGTGTTTCAGAATCGGAAGGCAATATGGGTTTTGTTGTACAGCCCTTTAGTCTGAGTTGAGTGAGCACAATAAAACCTAGGTAGTAACTTCATGATCCATATTTTGTACTTTGTCATTATTAGGCCAAATTATAAGCCTTTAAATGATAATTAAAGCAATAAATGACTCAAATTGAATACAGTACAAAAACCTAGGTTAAATGCTGGCTACAAAAAAGACAGTAAACAAAAGAAAACATCAACTCTGAATTCCTTTGGGTTTGTCATTATATCCTGAAATTGCTTTTGCTGCTGCTAGAAGTTGCAGCATTTTTTGGTATTCTACCAGTAACTGCTAACACTACTCTTTCTTCCCCTACCCCTTCAAATGACCATGCACCATGGTTGTAGCAAAGGACAGGGAAAGCAGGTGATGGGATGGGATGGGATGGGATGGGATGGGATGGGGCGGAGAGAGGGAGGAAATAAGAGATGCAGATTAAGAGTTTCATCCCATATAATTGCTACAACCTTGGATTTTACCCAGCCTCAAATCATCCAAGGGCAGATATCTGTGCTAAAAAAGCTGTGGATTTTGGCATAGATTCTAAATCTAGAAGCCAAGTGAGATCAATATTATAGGAATAAGATACACTCCTAAAGTTACTGTATCTTAAAAAAAATAGGCCAAGTGACCATTCAGGAAGAGCCACTGAAGCAATTGAAGGGTTCTAGATATATAGAGCACATCTACATGAGACACCTAACTATTCATTAGCATTTTTTACTGTAAAGTAAGTATGTTTGTCTACATGTGCATATGCTTACTACATAGTAAACCTCCCTAATCCTAAGTAAATTTACCACCTGTAAATGCAAGTAGCAAATTTACTCCAGATTAGTAACAGCACAGTAGTACTTGTGTAGAGACCTGAATGGGAGCAAAATCTGCTCCTGGTCAGCCACCCACCTGATAGCTCCCTGCCCCCCGGAGATGCCTGGTGCCAGGGTGGGCTCTGCCACAGGACCCCAGGCAGGGACTACATCCCCCTGCTCCAGCAGCAGGGATCTCATAGTTTCATAGTTTCAGGGTCGGAAGGGACCTAATAGATCTTCTAGCCCGCCCCCCCGCCAGGGCGGGAGAACAACCCCCAAAAAAAAAAACCCACTCACCCTAAAAACAAAAACGGGACTCAAATGAGTCCAGCCAGGTAAGTATCCAGCCTCTTCTTAAAGATCCCCAGGGTAGGGGCCAGCACCACCTCCCTTGGAAGTTGGTTCCAGCTCCTAGCCGCCCTAACTGTGAAGTAGTTTTTTCGGATGTCCAATCTGTACCTCCTCTCCATCAACTTGTGCCCATTACTCCTTGTTATGCCAGCGGGGGCTAGGGGAAACAGCGTCTCCCCCAAACCCTTCTGGTTCCCCCTAGTGAGTTTATAGACGGTCACCAGGTCCCCCCTCAGCCTTCTCTTGTGGAGGCTGAATAGGTTCAAGTCCCGCAGTCTCTCACTGTAGGGTCTGCCCTGTTGTCCCCGGATCATGCGGGTGGCCCTCCTCTGGACCCTCTCCATGTTGTCCACATCCCTCCTGAAATGGGGCGCACAGAACTGGACACAATACTCCAGCTGCGGCCTGACCAGCGTCGCATAGAGGGGGAGGATCACCTCCCTGGCTCTACTCGAGATGCACCTGTGGATGCACGACAAGGTCCGGTTAGCCCTGCCAACCATGACCTCGCATTGTCGGCCCATGTTCATCTTGGAGTCAATAATGACACCAAGATCCCTTTCCGCCTCCGTGCTCTCAAGTAGGGAGCTCCCCATCGTATAAGTGTGCTGCTGGTTCCTACTACCCAAGTGCAGCACCCTGCACTTGTCCGTATTGAAACACATCCTGTTCCTGTTTGCCCACCCCTGTAACCTATCCAGATCCTTCTGCAATCTCTCTCTCCCTGCTAGCGTGCTCACCTCCCCCCAAATTTTGGTGTCATCAGCGAATTTAAACAGGTTGCTTTCCACCCCAACATCAAGATCGCTGATGAAGAAATTGAACAGCGCAGGCCCCAGGACCGAGCCCTGGGGGACTCCACTACCCACCTCCCCCCAAGTCGAGTATGATCCATCCACCACCACCCTCTGAGTGCGACCCTTCAGCCAATCTGCAATCCATCTGACTGTGTAGGCATCTATGCCACAGTCGCCTAGTTTATTAATTAGGATGGGGTGAGAGACGGTGTCAAAGGCCTTGCTGAAGTCCAGAAAGACTACATCCACCGCGACACCTGCGTCCATGGCCTTTGTGACCTGATCATAAAAGGCAATCAGGTTGGTCTGACATGATCTCCCCCTAATAAATCCATGCTGATTGCCCCTGAGCATCATCTCGGATGCCGGCCCATCACAAATGTGCTCCTTGATGATCTTCTCAAAGAGCTTCCCCAGGATTGAGGTAAGACTGACGGGCCTATAATTGCCCGGGTCCTCCCTTTTCCCTTTTTTGAAGATGGGGACCACATTAGCTACCTTCCAATCGTCTGGCACCTGGCCCAAGCACCACGATCGCTCGTAGAGCCGTGCCAGGGGCCCTGCAATAACCCCAGCCAGCTCCCTCAGCACCCTGGGGTGGAGAGCATCCGGACCCGCTGACTTGAACGCGTCCAGCCCCTCCAGAAGCTCTCTAACCCGGTCCTCCCCAACCTGAGGTCTGAAGGCGATCCCCTCGCGTCCGGCTTCTATCACAGCAGGGAAGTCCCGGTCCCTGCACAAGAAAACGGAGGTGAAGAATTGGTTAAAGAGGTCCGCTTTATCCTCTGACGCAACCACCAGATTGCCCCGCATATCCTGCAGGGGCCCCACATTACCCGGCGCCTTCTTCATCCTCCCAATATATTTGAAAAAGGACTTTTTGTTATCCTTAATCCTGGACGCTAATCCGAGCTCTATCTCCGCCTTGGCCTTCCTAACAGCCCGCCTGCAGGCCCGAGCAGAGGAGGTATACTCCTCTTTGGAGATTACACCCCCCTTCCACCGGGCGTACGCCACCCTTTTGGCAAGCAGGCATTCCCGGACACCCTTGGTGAGCCAGGGGGGCTTTTGGACACTCCTGCCCGCCTTGCTTCTTGTCGGGATGGACACCCCTTGGGCCCCGAGTATCGTTTCCTTAAGGAACGACCACTCCTCTTGGACGCTGAGTTCCTCTGCCCTCAAGGACCCCAGTTCCTCTCCCACTAATCTCCTCATCTCACTGAAGTTGGCCCTCCTGAAGTCTAGGGCCACCACCTTGCTGCGGGCCCTTGACACTCTACGCTGGATGGTGAATTCCAGCACGCGATGATCACTATTGCCCAGGTGGTCAAGAACCTGGAGGCCTCTTACCAGGTCGTCGCCTGCGGCCAGTACCAGGTCCAGCAGAGCATCTCCTCTGGTGGGACTGTGCACCTCCTGAATCAAGTGGAGGTCCTGCAACTCGGCCAAGAACCTCCTGGAGCGGTCCGTCCCGGCTGACTGCTCCTCCCAGCAGATGTCCGGGTAATTAAAATCTCCAAGCCCCCTGAACCAAGATCACAACTGGGGAGCTAGGGCTGGGACATACTTAAATCCCAGCCCCCACTCCACCTCACGATTGGTGAGCAGGGTACTGGGAAACTCTTATTTCCCAGCATCAGCTGCATGATGGTGGGGCCAGTGCTGGGAGGCCCTTATCTCCTAGAACCAGCTCCATGACCATGGGGCTGGTGTTGGGAGATAAGGGTCCCCCAGTGCCATTTCCACCATCACAGAGCTGGGGTTGGGAGATAAGGGTCTCCTAGCACCAACCCCGCCATCACAGAGCTGGTGCTGAAAGCTCCTTACTGGCAGAGGCAGCGGAGCACGGAGCTGTGGGGGCAGGGGAGGGAGGAACAGACAGGGGAATTTGTTCACCTCTCAGCTCTGCACTCAAAGAGCTGGGCAGGGAACAAACTCCCCAGCCTGTTGCCCCTCAGGTCAATGGCCATGGAGCTGGGTGGGGAACAAGCAGCTCAGCTTTCCTCTTAGCTTTAGCTTTCCTCTGCCCAGCATGCAGGGCAAGGGCTGGGAACTGTCCTGGTCAAGGATGGTCACAGCCCCATGCCCCAGTAGGGTGACTGAGGCACAGGGCTTGGAAAGAACTGCAGGGGTAGGGTAGGTCCCAGCCCCCTGCCCCAATTCACTTGTGGGGCAGCTGCAGCTCTTTCCAAGTCTCCTGCCCCGGATTGGGGCGCCAAGGCCAGGAGCTCCCTGCTGCTGCGGCAGGGGCTCATTGTGGGGCTGCAGGAATTTTAGTGCTAAGAGCAGAAAATCTGCTGCCTAGCCCCTACATGTGTAGACACCTGCCTGGAAGCACTTAATCTGCAGAAGTTTACTCCTGAGTAAACTGAGCCCAGACCAAATGCATGTGTAGGCGCACTCATAAGGCAGTTAATTACCCCCTTTCAACAGTGTCTGAGCAAATCTTGGAGGAGTCAGTAGAGTGCATCCATCCACTGCAACCTGGTACTGATTTTGAGAATCAATAAAAAAATCACTATTTAAGAAAGCATAGAGAGTTTTGCCTTAGGGCAAAGCATTAACACAAGATTTAAGCACTTGCAGTGACTAATTCTAGGAGTCTAGCTTGAGAGCGTTATCCAGAACCTCATGTTAGATGCCTAGGCCCTCTATACAATGCACAGGGAATTAGCATCTAGTGATGATATATGAAACAAGCAGCTCACTGGGTGCGTCTACATGTGAAATCAAGGTGAATGAATAAACTCCCATTATATCACACCAGAGTTTATTGCTCCTGGGTGCTGTATTTGAATGTGTGCCAAGGACCAGCACACTGAGACAGGTCAAAGAAGCCTTTGCTGGCAGGGCGTGGGCTGGGGGTGGAGGGAGAGGGTCAGCCTGCCAGCTGAGGGCTGCTCTGACCCAGCTAAATATGCTGCAGAGGGGCTGGCTGGGGCTTGAGCATCCTCATACCCCATCCAGCCCCATCAGCATGTGCACATGTGTTCTAAGAACTAAAGAATGCCGCCACTAGATGCAGCTACCTAGAGATAGTCAATAAGGAAATGGGGAGGATAAAGGTATGTTTGAAATCCCACCCCTCCTTTGGACTTAGATCCCTTACTCAGAGCTGCAGGGAGACACACGTGCCAAATCTTCCAAAGAACTGAGCAGGCCCACTTTTCTTTTAAAACATGGTTGTGGGAAGAAGGAAAGATCCCCCTAATAGTCATCTGATTGGAGCACTTGGTGAACAACATTTAATTATCTAATCTATCAGAGAGGGTCCAAGCTCACATCTCCCATCTCCTAGAAGTAGTGGTACAACTAGGTCAGGGCAAATGGGGCAACCATTCCAGGCACCAACTTGGGGGAGGTGGGGGAAGGGGGCTGAAAAAAGCAGCTGCTCCTGGCAGCCACATGATCATGGCAGCAACCAGAAATCGCCACTGTGCCCTGGGCTCCCAGCTACATCCATATGCTGCTGCCTAAGAGACTACTTGGTTTCAGTCCATGCTTTCAGAAACATTTAAGCATTTAGGATTAAACAGTCATTGAATACAATACAGAAACAGTCATGGCATCAGGGTCTGGAATCCTGGGTCTCCCTCACAGTCCTTATCACTGGACTAGACAGTCAGGCTCCTTCTTGTGCTCTCATTTTGACTGAGGTCTCACTAAGACCTAATGAATCTTATATTCCTTTATGCACAGGGGCAAGTGGGTCTGCAGAATGACCCCACTCACAACAACTTATAACGTGAATCCCCCAGCATCCTATATGTTTTGCAGCCCTGGGCTGGGCTGGGCTGTCTTCTGGAATAGAGCAGGATTGGCCCTGCCCCTCTTCTTCCTAGCCAGAGCACTATTACTGCTCTGGCGGGCTGAGGGACTGCAGCAGCTGCCAGCCTCCCTCCCCCCCAAATGGCTGTGCAAGCAGGGATCCCCCCTCCTGCTGCTCTTCCATGGCAGGGACCCCAGAACAGGGTCCCAGCATCTGGTCATGCCCTCGGTCCCATACTAGCTAATTCTGAGAGGTGTCTGTGTTGGTCTCCAATTTCACTGGAATAAACGCAGACAGCTAGTGGCTTGCAAGTGCAAATGCACCCTGCAGATAAGAAGAGCTTGAAACTAATGTGAGAGATATTTTCTTTTGTAGGGCTTGATGGGCTGATAAACTTTGTTCTGACAAGCAACCTGCTGGTTGTAATTTGTCAGTCTTCAAAAGGGGACAGAGAAAGGTGTTAGAAATGACCTGGTTTGCAGACAGTATAAAGAAGCAGGGAGAGGGAGATTGAAAAGCTCAGTATCATCAACAGATGCAAGATCTGACAACACTCCCGCCCCGTGAGCAGCAAGTAGGGAAAAGCCTGGAATGGTGCAGGGAGGGTGGGGGTTTATACCCCTCCCTAACAAAAGCGTCATGCCAGGGCCTGGCCACACCTTCAGCTCAGCATTATGGAAGGGAAGGGAGGGCTTCTCTAGCACCTTCTGGCTTCTAGCTGGAGCCACAGCAGGCATGTGTATACATTTCCTGATTCAAAAGTGAATGTCTATAAATGCTTTCAATATAAAGCTATTATGTAACAAGAATGACCTGCCACCCATCTTTTAACTAAAAGAAAATGTGCATTTGAACATGCATTTTGTGAGGACACCATTCCCAACATGCATCCCAGCAGAGTGTGGTTGGCACACTCTGAGAATGCCTCTCAGGTTTGGGGGCCATCAGACATTTAGGGAAAGGAACACCTACTTTCTGGAACCCAGCTCAGCTTAGGCCTGAGCTAAGAGCTGAGATGCTCAGCCCTGCCAAGACTGGAGCAGTTCTCGGTATCCAGGTGCCCATGTTTTTGGAATCCTGCCTTTAGGACTTAAGTCCAGTGGTATTCATATACCTCGGTGCTGTCCAGACTTGAACAGCCAAGTTGTTTGTATGTGGTTGCTGTAAGTTCCAGAACAAAGGCAATAAGTAAAGGGCATAGGAGGAACAGAAAAATCTCCTAATTAAAAAGAGTGACAAAGTTATCCAGTTTATGCTGACTGCAGCCAAGATAAAGATGCATCTCATGTCTTTATCGCATAAATAAATCTAGTGAAAAACTAAATATTTTAACACTGTTGTACAACACTACCATATATCAAAACAAATGGGACTATAGACTTATCTTGTCTTTAGCCTTGATTGATAAAATGCAAAAAATTTGCCTGAAATTGTGAGAAGCTAATCTGTTCTGTGCAAGTCCTCTCTGATCCAGATATATGTCTGAGAACATGTTTTCCAATCAGAAGGTGAAAGCTTAAACAAGAATTTGGCAACCAACAGGAATAAGTGGTATTGGTCTGTCTACAGCTGCCACAGAAGATTTCTTGTTTGCTTTTTCGAGAATCACTGTAATTAATGCCTCTCTCATTTCTCTGGTGAGGCAACTCTTATTGAAGGCTCCTTGAAAGGTTTTCTACATAACAGAGCTCAGCAGATTCTAGAAGGATTTATAGAAGCTATCAAGCCCCTGAGTTTCACACTTTTACATCCAAATTACTTTTTTGTTTTTAATTACAAGCAACTTGACCTTATGAAACGATGTAAATAAGTCCTGAAGTCAAGTCTGTCTGCATATTATTTCCTGTTACCCAGTTCTTCATTTAAAACGTACCTGCAGGTGTCTGCGATCCCATGTGCATGAATGGAGGGAAGTGTGTAAGTCCAGATGTCTGTGACTGTCCATCTGGTTGGAGAGGCAAGAGATGTCATAAACGTAAGTACCTCTGCCTCCCATCAAACACAATATTGTTTCTTAGTTAGGGTAGTCAGCATAATTTGCAATCCTTTTTTAACATTAGAAAACTATATAGTGACTAGACTTTATTTCGCTGCTTCAGCAGCGTGAGGAGAAAACAGTTTTATGTACAGGTAATACAAAATGCTATAAACATTCAATGCTTGCAAGAAAAGGTGTGGGGGGGAAATTCAAGCCCTATTCCATGCAGCTGTTTGTTATGCATATTTTTATGGAAATTCTTTTCATGATATTAAACCTGAAGTACAGACTTTATGTTTTAACAGCTATACATATTCTGTTATATTTTACTGAGAAATGCCATGTATTTCAAAATACTTTACTATTTAAAGCCTGTAGTAAAGCTTTCCAAGCTGATATACTCTCAAGGTCATCAGATACATTTCAGTGAATAATTCTGGTTACTGATGTGTTCTTACATGTAACTGCAGTAACTATTACATGTAACTGCAGTTTACATGGAAAAAAAACTTTAAAACTGTATTCTGATTTTAAAATGTTTCAGAGAATATATTTCATTACATGGCTATTCATTATGATGATGTTGGCAGATAAGCTGAATAAATTTACTATCAAGATGACACTCTGCATCAAAACATTACTATATTGGCTTTTCACCCCTTGAGTCCTGGTGGTGAGTGTGGCCTGAGCATCAGCATGATGTAAACTTCACCACTGGTCTTAAAGTACAGTACTGATCATTTCTTCTGAGATTCTGCATGAAGTTTCAGACAGACCCCCTACACTTTTCGTGCCAACTCTTAGAAGTCTTTCTATATGTAATCCAAATGTCAGTGGCAAACTTTAAACAGTGATACAGCTGAACTCCATATCCTATTCATTTGTAAGCAAATATGAGTATGCAATATATTTAATAGAAAATCATTTATGAGTGAGTGGGACACAAGGGCTAGTGGTGCCTCCAGCAGACAGCCAGGCAGACTGAGAGCGCCAGTCTGACTTAGAAAGAATTTAACATCACCAAAATCCAGAATGCTAATTACCTTGTGAAGAATGCACATTAGCTTCTTTTGAGTCCTGAAAATGAGCACAGGAAGCAAATTCCAGCAAATCATACTCCAGACTTGGAATAAGGGATCATGTAGGCCTTCTCATTTGTCTGCTTTTTGGTTGTTTTGTTTAGCTGCGTGTCTGGAGAAGTGTCTGAATGGTGGAGAATGTATAGGTCCAAACATCTGTGAGTGCACTGAAGGCTGGACAGGACTGCTATGCCAGACTCGTAAGTAATTCTTTAATTATAGAAGTATTATAGCCAACCATGCTGGGATACAGATATAGGCAATAAATGTACTGCAAATATTTTCTATTGTCCATGAACAAGGTAATTATTAAATACTTAGCACCGGGTTTTGCCTCCCTTATTTGTGCAGCTCAGTACCTTATTGATTTCAAGGACACTTCTTCACTACAAGTAGAAGAGGCAAAGGAGGGCCCTCAATTACTTAAAAGGATGACATCAACGTGTTTGGCTTGTTTGTTTAAAAAGAAGAGAACCGACCATATCGCCACAATTATATATAAAAAAGACAGCGTACATGCCTCTTTGGCCCTTTACTGTGCCAGCAAAATAAAGTGAAAAAAGAAGGAGCTAGACACCAGAAAAAAACAACTATTCTGTTCTCCCCGTCCAAGTGGAATGATGTGACAACAGAACATGCATTTTAAAACTAGATTTTAAAAGTTCTGTTTTAATAACCTCTTGACTCCAAGCATCGCACATTCAGAGTGCTCATGAGATGGGGGGTTGTTTCCAGATGTGATGGGATTGCAGCATCTGGCAGGGAAGAACACTGTTATTTTAGCTAGTGTGTCTTTCCAACTCATGCATGTTGCTAACACTGCTGTAGAAGGACAGTATAAATTTGAGGGTCTAAGTAAAAAATCAGCACATTGTCCCCTTTAAAGGTCACTCCTTCTCTCGCAGTGCTTAATTAAGTATTCTTTCTGTTCCAGTCAAGACCCAGCAGTTTTATAACTACTGCTTTGTTCCAAATGTATATTGGTTCTTTTTTTTTATTTGATTTTTTTTTAATTGTTATTATTTGATGACACATTTCTGGTTTAGCTCATTAGATATATAAATAAAGCCAGTTCCTCTCTGTGAGAGACTAACAAGACTCAATATTTTTTTAGCAGTTTCTGCTGTTTTACAACAGACATACAAGTTGAACAGCTGAGGCAATTTCTTTCCCTTGATTTAATCAGGCCCTTTGAAAACAGTTCCAAATCAGTATACCTGACATTCACTCTGCTTTTACTATTTTTTCCCAGTGTTTTCAATGAGATGGACAATTTAATCAGCTTTTTGTCCAAAAATTGCTGGCGCTTTGCTTCCAGATCTCAGAGCAAATTTAAATGATGATCATTAAGAATATGGAATTTTGCTCTTTAAAAAAAAAAGCAGACTATTGTGGGAGAGTAGATGCTTGGGTCTTAGAGGCTAGGTACAGACATTCAAAAACAGGAGGCAAAATCAATCTAAATTATGCAGTTTTCTGTAAATGACATTGTTTAGATAGGTAGTAAACAGAACACACATTCACTCTTTGGTGGGTGGAGGGCTGGGGTGGTGGTGGGGGAAATCTTAAACCCAGTTCTGCCATTTTTAAACCAATCTATGTGCGCCAAACTTCTGTTCTGTTATGGGCATAACTTACCCATATAAGTGATACCCTGATCACTTATACCGGTAAACCTGTAATGTCTGTACCTGATCATACTGTTGCTCTAGGGTGTTCAGTAGTGCATCAGGGATAAAGCAGTGGAACCAGAAAATCATCTCTCTCTCGGATGTTAGGTATAAAAAGCTTTTTTTCCACTGAAGTGAAACCCAGTAAAAGGAGGCTGGATTTCTGTGTTGTGAATACAGGAATACATTCCCGAATATCCAGGATTCTATACAAAAAAAATACACACATGGACATGACAAGCTTGCCCAAGTGCCCACAGAAATGTCCGCCTCCATAGCTGCTGGCACTGCCAAATTGCTAATGGTAATGTCAAGAACTGGAACTAAACACTGGTTACCACTCTACACTATGTTATTACACTGGTATTACTCTGGCCCTTTTCCTATCACCAGGCAGCCATGCATACTATGGGCCAAATTGAAGCACTGCACAACTTTCGAAACCGCTGGAATCGTATCAAGGATGCATTTGGCTCCTCTGTTCAAAGCTGCTTTGTTCAAGCCTTTCAGAGTTTAAACCTACAAGCTTTCTAAATATTCTGCTTAGCACTTGGACTGCCTGCCCTTTTTCTAGTCATACAAGCACAGCCATATTCTCAATATTTTCTCTATTCTCAATTAAAGGAAAAAGAAAAAGAAGAGCACTCTCCATGAAAATCCCACCGCAGGTTCCTGAGCAGATGTAGGGGATGGGGAGCGGGAAGGCCAACAGCACATCATGGTCAAAGGCACAAAAGTCAGCTAACAGACCTAAAATAATTGCTACGGTTACCTGACTGAACTCCCCCTCCAGAGAAAGATTAACACGATCAGTGCAGTCTCACCCAAGGCTAAAGTCAAACTGAATGTTCAGAAAGACGTTTTGGAATTTAAATGTAGCTAGAGATGCCATGTCATGGGCTTCTCAGTCTTCCCTAAAACTCGAAAATATAAAGTGTGGAGTTTACCAGCTTTGGAGACCTGGCAATTAATTTCAATAATTAAAAACTTTAATAATGGCTCCAAACCAGCTTTGCTAGGTTTCACCTGAAAAGAGGAACATGGATATATATCATAGCATTTCATCAAGCAACGCCAGCTGAAACACAACCAAAGAACAATCTCAGTGCTGCTGCAATGACAATTAGCTCAGTCTAAATCTGAGTGATTTTATCTGCTTCATATATTGAAAATACTTCAACAGAGAGGAATACCTCATGCTGCAACCAGCTGTAAATGTAACAGATTAATCGGTTTATACATCATGAAACAGTTCTGCTGATTAGTACTGTAAGGTTGTTATGATACAAGCAAAAAAGAAGTATTTCACTTCTTGTGCAACCATGGCACTGAATTTAGAAATGTTTTATGGTATAATCAGACCACTGCACCCACCATCTTCTCTTCAGTTTTACCAGTTACTGAGTATCAGTATATTACAGAATTTATCAAGGATAAAGCTTGGAAAGAGAATCCTGTGTTTCAATAGCAATGAATGAAATACAGTGATACAGTGCTCCTGTTCTATTAGGCTTTAAATAAAAAGGTCAGTCAACAAAGTAGTGTTCTTCCCCAGTCATCTGTAGCTGAATAGAATAGCTGCTGAGAGAAGATCGATAAAAGAAGTCATTTACAACAAATAAGGTGCATAGATATCTATAATCTTGATGGTATTAAGGATTAATGGTTGCATTTCAAACCTTATTGCAGGCCTAGGGAAATTACCTTTCAGAAAGTCAAGTTGAAAGATAAGTTGTTTCAAGTGTTCAGAATGACCTAACCACAGAAACATTAGTAGCAGCTTCATAGTTAAGGCTAAACATACATGTCCATGCTAAATCCATAAGCATTTTCTACCTGGCACTCTTTTTTAATAACCAAAAGTGCTCTAAAAGTTCTATATTCTGAATTATTTGACCATCACATCTGGCCATTTTAGCTTTCTACCAATTATTTAGATTTGAGGCCCCTTGTAAGCACTTTCTGGCTGCCTCTAGCCTCCTCTTTTGTGTGCTCACACAGACACCTCCCTCCCTCTTTTTAGGTACTGGGAAGGATCACTAAATCAAAACAATGAAGGTCCAGTCCTACCATCTGATTCACATTGGCAAATTTATGCCAAATCAGAGCACCAGTGAAGCCAAAGGGTTTTTCTATAGGCACAGGGGCCTGTGTGCATAGATCAGAAAGTAGAATTATACCCCGGGCCTAACAATTAATTATAAAGTATAAGAAAGTTATAGTCATGAGAGATCCTCAGCATTAAAATTCAGGCTGTTATCTGCTTTTCTAATATTATTGAACACATACTGGCTTCTCATTTGCCCTTCAGAATATCTTCTCTTTATTTGCATGTTATAAGTGTCAAGCTTATAGCCTTATAATTTCCTGAGCATTCTTGTTCACTCCCTCGCTCTGAATGGTGTCTTAGGCATGCTTGCTTCTAGATTTTCTGTGTAACCCTTTCAATCTTTAAAAAGGCCCCTCAAAGATTGTCATTTGCATGCAAATTACAGTTCTGTTCTTTTAACACGTGGGGATAAATCCCTTTTTGTACTGAGCATTTATTGATTATAATTTTAACATAAGCTTGGCTTATTAAATGACTTTCCTCACTGAGTGTACAGGATAACACATACACAGCCTGTGTCATTTTTAGTGTTTAGTGGCTTAGCATCCCTTGTAAATACATTTATGAAATATTCATTTGGTTTTCAGTTCTGTTATCCTCTGCGATTTCAATTCCAATTTTCTTTTGAAATGTTTTAACTTTTTCCCTAACCACGTGCTTGTCTTTTTGCAGTACCATGGGGAGTGAAGGGACATAGTTTGCCCATTTCAATATTACTTTTTAAATGTTTTTTTCTCTTTCAGGCATTGTCTGAGAATCAAAGAAATTAGAGATGAAGGAAGGTCTGCTAGGCTCTCTGATCCTCACCACCATAAAAAACAGCTCCTTGTTCGGTTTGATTTTACACCTCCCAAGAAATATGGGTGTCCTTCAGGGGTCTGTGCTTGGACCGGTGCTTTTCAACATCTTTATCAATTATTTGGATGGGAGAGTGAAAAGCTCGCTGGCCAAGTTTGCGGATGACACCAAGTTATGGGGCAGTGTAGTCACGTCAGAACATAGGTTGCAGATACAGGTGAACCTGGACAGGCTCAAGAGTTAGGCAGACTGGAACTAGATGAAGTTTAACACTTCCAAGTATAAGGTGCTCCATCTAGGGGCAAACAACCCTCAACATATATACAGGCTCACCGGTGACAGCTTGGCTTGCACCATGGCCAAAAGGGACCTAGGGGTAATGATTGACCATTGTATGAATCATGGGCGACTGATGCCTTCTGAGTCAGGGGGGCGAGGGACATGTGCCCCCCGCAGTGACCAGTCAGCAACTGGGGGGGGGGGTCCCCTCATGGCCAATCTCACTGACCAGGGGGTGGGAGGGGTCCCCCACGGCCAATCACACTCACTGAAAGCAGCAATGGAGCTCCGGGAAGTGATCACGGCCATTTCTGGGAGCGCCGCAGCCACTTCATCCACCGTTTCATTTTGGCCAGCACTCACAGGGGGGGCACTGGTGCTCCCACCTGCCTCCCACCCCGCCCATTACCTAAGTGGGGAGCAGAGCCTAACAGGGGGTGCACCAGTGCTCTCAGGGGGTGCACTCTCGTGCATACCCTATACATCGCTACTGGTATGAATATGAGCCATCAGTGTGAGGCAGTGCTCAGCAGTGCAAACAATATGCTGGCATGCATCAACTGATGCAGCTCGTGTAAAGCTAAGGAAATGATACTCCCACTGTACTCAGCACTGGTGAGACTGCAGTTGGAGTACTGCATCCAGTGCTGGGTGACACACTTCAATAAAGATGTGGAAAAACTTGACAGGGTCCAGAAAAGAGCCACCCATATGATCAGGGATTTGTAAGGCAAGCCATACAAAGAAAGGCTGAGGCACCTGGACCTCTTTAGCCTAAAGAAGAGAAGGTCAAGAGTGGACTTGATGGCGGCTTACCGCTATATCAGAGGAGTGCATCAGGAGCTTGGTGAACAACTGTTCACTAAGGGAAGACCAGGTGCAAAGGGTACAAACTCCTGGAAAGCTACTTCAGGCTTAATTCCAGGAAAAACTCCTTCACAGTCAGGGTGTCCAGACTGGAATAAACTCCCTCCAGAGGTGGTGCAGTCACCTACCCTGGAAGTTTTCAAGAGGAGACTAGACTGTCACCTCACTGGGGTCACCTAACCCCATCTGTCTTCCTGCCTAGAGTGGGGGAGAGGGCTGGACCTGATGATCTTCAAGGTCCCTTCCAGCCCCTAACAATCTATGAATGTATGAAATGAGGTTTCTGTTGCTTCTCACCATTCCACTGCCTTAGTATCATTTACAGCACATATAGTTACCCCACACATAGTTTTTCTTCCTGATAATGGAAAATGTGTAGGCATTGCATAGGGTAGGTGTAAGATCTCAGAATAGCCAGAGGCTGTTGATTGCAGCAGTCAGTTCTGATGTTTGTAAACTAGGCCAGGGCTGTCTAACTGGCAACCTACAGGGGATTAGTTTATAGCCTCAGAGGTCCCACCTGGCCACCACTCCCCCCATCACTTTGGTTGCAAAAGCTAGTAGGGGCTCCAGCCTCTGTCTCCCTCCTTTGGCTTCCACTTTCTCCCTAGGTCTAGGGGGTTGGGGTGGCACTGTGTAGCCTGCAACAGAAGTCTGTGGTCCCAGGTTACCCATGCAACGTGGTGCAGTGGGAGGTCACACTGCACCAGGGAGCTAAGGGTGAGGCCAGGGAGCCTGCACAGTGTGTGCCCCTGGGGGTCTATAACTTAAGCTAGTGGAGCCCACATGGCATGCAACCTTCATGGGAGCAGCCCTCTGAAGGTGCACAATCCTGAACTAGATTTTTCATTCTTTTTCTATCCAATTCAGACCCAGGCCCAGAAGCTAGAGGGCATTTTCTGACAAAAGATGTATCATCAACAATTTCCTGACCAACTCTTGTAATAACGTCAACTTATGATAGACTTATAGATAAATATGAAAGTAGGACTGGAATGGACTTTACTAGGTCATCTAGTTCAACCCCCTGCTTAAGGCAGGATCACCCACAACTAAACCCTCTACGCACGTGGCTGTTCAACCTTCTCCTGAAAACTTCCAAGGATAAAGAATCCACAATTTCTCTAGGTATCTAACTCCAATGCTTAACCATCCTCATAGTCAGAATGTTCCTCCTAAGTTCTTACCCAAATTTCCTTGGCTACATCTTGAGGCAATTGTTCCTAATCCTGTCCCCTGAGGCCACAAAGAAAATCCTATTGCCATTCTCTCTATAATCACTTTTAAGGTATTTGAAGACTGTTATCAAATCTCACCCTTAATCTTCTCTTATCCAAACTAAAATAACCCTAGTTCTTCAAGTCATCCCTCATAAATCTTTCTTCCCAGGCAAGTGTGGGGCCAAAACCAGATACAGTGTTCCAGGTGAGGCCTCACCACTCCTGAAAAGAGCAGAAGAATCACATCCATTGATTTACTATTGAAATTCCTGTTAATACTACCCAGAATGCTGTTAATCTTTTTGCAGTAAGAGTACACTGTTGGTTCAGATTCAACTTATGATCTGCTGTAACCACCAGGTCTTTCTTTACAGTACTGAAGCCTGGATAGTCATCCTCCAGTCTGTATTTATGCATGCAATTATCTCCTTCCAAGAGCAGGACCTTGCACTCAACCTTACTAAATCATTTTATTGATTGTGGACCATTTATCCAGTCTATTCAGGTCATTCAAGATCCTAGTCCTACCCTCCAGAGTATCTGCAATTACATTTTAAATTTGCCAAGTGTGCACTCAATCCCATCATCAAAATCTTTCATGAAGCTGTTGAATAATCCTGGACCTAGGACAGACACCTGGGGAACCCCACCTGATACCTCCTCCCAACTAGACACAGTACCATTGCTGATGACTATTCATTGAGCATGATGATCCATGTTAGAGTTCTTCAATCTAGTCTGTATTGCTTTAACTTGTTAATGAGGATGTTGTGGAAAACAATGCCAAAACCTTGCTAAAGTCATAGTTTCATAGTAGCTAGGGTCAAGAGGGACCTGAACAGATCATTTATCCTGACCCCCTGTCACAGGCAGGAATGAATGCTGGGTTCACAAGACCCCAGACTGGTGATCTTCCAACCTCCGCTTGAATTTGCCCAAGGCAGGGGCGAGGACCACTTCCCTGGAAAGGTCATTCCAGATTTTGCCCACCCTAACTGTAAAATATTGCCTTCTGATCTCTAACCTAAACCTATTCTCCATCAGCTTATTACCATTGTTCCTCGTCACCCCAGGGGGTGCTGGGGAGAAAAGGGCTCTGCCTATTTGCTGTTGATCTCCCCTGATGAGCTTATAGGCAGCCACCAGGTCCCCCCTCAGCCTCCTCTTGCTGAGGCTGAACAGGTTCAGGTCCTTCAGTCTCTCCTCATAGGGCCTGTCCTGCTGCCCTCTCACCAAGTGGACAGCCCTCCTCCGAACCCTCTCCAGGCTGGCCACATCCCTTTTGAAGTGCAGCGCCCAGTACTGGATGCAGTACTCCAACTGCGGCCTGACCAAAGTCGCATAGAGGGTGAGTATCACCTCTCTGGACTGGCTTGAGAT
>NW_005842590.1:480750-507688 GCF_000455745.1 Alligator sinensis
TGTTGAACCTCATCCTATTCTCATCTGCCCACTTTTGTAGTCTGTCTAAATCTAGTTGCAGCCTCTCTCTCCCTTCAAGTGTGTCCACCTCGCCCCACATCTTAGTGTCATCAGCAAGTTTGGACAGCGTGCTTTCCACTCTCTCGTCCAAGTCACTGATGAAGATGTTAAACAGTGTAGGCCAGAGGACCGAGCCTTGGGGTACCCCACTGCTCACATCTCGCCAGGTTGAGTACAACCCGTCCACCACCACTCTCTGGGTGCGCCCCATCAGCCAATTTTTTACCCATCTAACTGTGCAGGCATCAATGCTGCAGTTGCTTAATAGGTCAAATTATATCACATCCACTACTGGCTGTTGATGAATCTATGCTGGCTGTTCCTGATCACCTTGTTCATTTCTGTTCACAATAGCATTTCATGGTCACTGTCACCCAAGTTATCTTCCACCTTCATATTCTCAACCAATTCCTCCCTGTCTGTGAGCAGTAAGTCAAGAACAGCTTCCTCCCTAGTTGGCCTGTCTACCATCTGTATCTAAAAGTTATTCCCAACACACTTCAAGAATTTTCTGGCTGCTTGGGACTGCTGTGTTTCTCTCTCAGCAGATGCTTGATAATTACAGTTGCCCTTGAGAACCAAGTCCTGCAATTTGGAAATTTCTGTCAGTTGTTTAAAGAAGGCATTGTCCACCTTTTTCTGGTTTGGTGGCAAGTAACAGATGCCCACCATGACATCCCCATTGCTGCTCTCCTCTCTGACCTGTTACCCAGAGGCTTTCAATAGGCATACCTTCCACTTTGTACTGTGGCTCAGAACATATGAACATCCTGTATATATACAGGGCAACACCTCCTCCCCTCCTCACTTTTTCCTAGGCCTATCTTTCCTGAACATGATCCATGATCTTGCTCCAGTCATGTGAACTATCCCACTGTGATTCCAATTGGATCATAATTCTGTGATTGTACTAGGACCTCCAATTCTTCCTGTTTGTTTGCCAGGTTTCTTGCTTTAACAAATACTTCAGGTATCTAATTGATTGTTCTGTCTTCTCCCTGAGAAAATTGCTTAGGCTTCTAATTCCCCTTATTACATTTTAACCAGATCCCTTGACTGTTTACTTACCTCTGGACTTTTGTCTCTATCCCCTAGTGAACCTAGTTTAATGCTCCCCTTACTAGGTTAGCAAGCCAGTATGCGAAGGCACTCTTCCTTCTCTTCATCAGGTGGACCCCACCCCTTCCTAGAAGTCCATCCTCTTGGAGCACTACTCATGGTCAAAAAAGCCAAAGCTCTGCTGGTGACACCATCTACACAACAATGTGTTGATCTCCCAGATGTGTCTGCTTCTAGCTGGGCCTTTATCCTTGACTGACAGGATTGATGAGAAAACCGCCAGGGCCCCTGGGCCCTTCACCATTCGGACCAGAGCCATGTAGTCATTTCAGTTCTGCTCAAGGTCACCCCTGGCAGTATCGTTAGTGTCCACATGGAAACGTAACATAGGATATGCTGGATGAATCTTGGCACCTTTTCTGTGACATCTCAGAAGCAGGCTCCTGGCAAGCAGCACAACTTCCAAGCCAACAGGTTAGGCAGGCAGGTAGATGCCTCTGTGCCCCACAGGAGGGAGTCACCAACCACCACCACACATTGCCTCTCCTTGGAAGCAGTAGGCTCAATTCCCCTTTTTCCCACCCCACCCTGACAGGAGCATGGCTTGGATGCTTCCTGCCACTGGAGTGGGCGCCTTCTCACTTGATGCCAGAGCTTTGTACTTGTTCGCTAGCTAAACAGCTGCAGGTTCAGAAGAGGAGTGCTGTCTGGTGCCAGAGGTGACAGGCTGGCAGCTTCTGATTTCCACACTATCTGTGTCTTCTGTGGCTTCCAGTGCCCTGTCTGGCTGCCACTCTTCCATGATGCTTGAGGTTTCTTTGAGCATTTTTACACAGGCTCCAGAGGAAGGGAGGCACTTTAAATTAGACTGGCTCCATGAGCCTCTCTAATTAAAGCGCCTGCAGCAGCTCTGTATCAGCATCCCCGCACTTCAAAATGGCAGCAGGGGCACTTTAACTAAAGCTCATTCAACACCATTTTGAAGTGCGGGGATGCTGATACATGAGACACGGAAGCTGCTGGAGCAGGATAATTAGCATGCTGCAACCAGACACACTGTAATTACAGCACATCAGAGCAGCCTTTCCACATGCATGCAGGCACCCTTTTGTGCCTTGGATCAATGAAGGTCTCATGCTCACATATGCTCCTGAGCTTATCTACTTCCTCCTGAAGTTCCCTTCCCTGATTCCTGAGAGGATCTACCAGGAGGCACCTCTCACATTGCAAGCCCTCCCACATCTGGCTGTCCCTGGCAGGGACATGTGGACTGCAGTGCCTGTAGAGCCGGACCACAACCTGGGTGGAAGTCTCAGTAGTCAGAGGCTGTGTCTGCAGAAAACAATTGCAGATGTTTCCTCTGCCTGAAGAAGGGTGTTTGTATGTGAAAGCTTGTAAAGAAGAATTTTTCCAACTATTTTAGTTGGTCTAATAAAAGATATCGGATTTACCGAAGGAACCATGTCTGCCTGTGCTCTTAGGCCAACACAGCTACAACCGATAACCTTAACCAATATACTTTTAAAGTCTTGACCTGACTCTCCAGAATAGTGGGTTAAAATTCTTGGAGTGCTGATTTACTTGAACTTTCTTAAGTAGATATATTGAGTTTTACACATCATTCTATCTGGCAGTTATAAATATACTGTTTAACTGCAAAATGGAGTATTTTGCTTGGATACAATGGTAATGAAGATGGTATGAGACTCTAGATAGATTGGTGTGTCTTTAATTTTCACTTCCCTTTTCACAGTGTGTGCAGAGTGACTTTCTATAGGCATCTGCCAGAAGGAAACATGAAAATGTGTGTATAAGCATTCACCTGTAGAATTATGTCTCATTGGTTTTCAAAGCATTCAGTTCCACTCCTAGCAACTAGAACAGAATATTTTGGAATATCTTTTAGAAAGTTTAACTCAGGAAGTTTAATTAAAATAATATGACATGTGTGTTCTTCTTGGATTAGTGCCTTATAAATTGGCTGTTCTCTTTTTTCCATGCCAAAATAATGTCATAAGAGCATACACTACTAATTAGAATGAAAAACTGGCTAGAAGTTAGGTAATTCACATTTACTTTAAGAAAACATTGATTGATTGTTTTATTAGTTGAATATATTTAAGCAGGTGCTACTATAATTAAAATAGATCATAGAAGCGAAGTACACCTATGTTGTAACCCATCAAATTGGAAAACTGCTGTTATGTTTTAACTTAGAATAGATTGCCAGTCACTGATTCTTTAAAAGCTGGAATTACATGTCCTTATATCCAGGTTTCCAGAGTTCACAATATGCAGTTCATGAAACTGTATAGCCCTGTTTCCTCCTCCCCTTTTAAAATATTATAGTAACATAGCCTTTCGACTAATACTTAACACATCTTTTCATCTCAACTCAAGAAAAGATTTTTTATTTTATTTTTTTTAGCAACTGCCATTTTATTTCTATTGGAACAAGGAAAAAAAAATCGGTTTTGGCACAAATCTGACCCCAACCATTACTGCCTACAATTTATCCTGGCTTTGAAAAATAGGCCTTATGCTGATCTGTTTCCCACTGTGATTAACTGATTGTTTTGGCACCATCTTCTCTATCCTCATCATTACTGAGAAGATTAGGACAAAGAGAGACGAGAAAAATGATAAACACAAATGGAAATAAGAATGGAAAAATCCTATGATAAATAATTCTTAATGCCAGAATACATTCATAGCCCCCTCCCTCGTGCATATGAAAATACAGAGCTTGAATCATAATTCACTTTGTCATATTATTTCAAAAATCAACCAAGTATTCCCAGCCTAATTATGTTTCTTGCAACAAGTGTATTTTTAAATAATGTGATCTTTTCTTTGCAGCACTTTGTGAGCAGAAGTGCCTGTTTGGAAGCAGATGCATAAGACCAAATGTTTGTGCCTGTAGAAGTGGCTATACTGGGGTAACATGTGGAAAGAAGGTAAGATGTACATTCAAAATACTGAATTCTACTAGTAAAATGGTAGAATTCAACATTGTTTTATGGGAAAATGCATTAACCAGATCTTGTAATATTAAAAAAAGAGTTCTATAGTTATGAAAATATTTTAAAGAAAGCTAAATGTCTGGTAGATTTCTGGCCTATCCTCACCCGTCATGTCCCAGAAGATCTAATGCCCTACCAGGACTAAAGGACTAAAGTGTGCTCAGGCATAGTTCCTTTAGGGCACAATTTTTATTTTTCAGATACGCAGCTCAGAGTAACACCAAACTAAAGCAGAGTCCCGAGGCTTTTTTCTACGCATGTCACCTTCCTACTCCAAGATCAGCTATATTCCTTCCCTCAGCTCCCTTCCACCTGAGCACTCATGAGCTTTTACAGGAACCATGCCATTCCCTCCCAAATGATGTAAAACAGGCCTACTACCCCCCACACCCATTAAAGGGGCAGACAATGTGTTACATACCTTCCCCTTCCCCAAACTTTGCTCAAACCCAAGGCATATTATATAGTCCAGAGTACCTGTTTTGTCATGTTGATATACTCTTGTGTTTTCCTCAAATCAGCAGGGTCTGTGCACAAAGATGCATCATTCCCTTCCCAGCCTACTGACCACCAAGAGTAGGATGCTCCTCCCCTTCCAGATGTTCTAGTTGCTGCAGATTCAGGAAGGCATCCCCATTTCCCCAAAAGGCCAAGGTGCCCTTGAGTCACCTCACTCCTTAAACACTTTTGGTCTAATTGTTTCATGAATCTTTCATGTTGGGGTGCCTCCTGCCATTTTGGAGTGGCAAACTACACCTGCTCCCGCTTTTGTTGGCTCTCCAGGATTTACAGGAGGTTGGTTGGATATGATAATGCTGTTCCTATTATTTCTGCTATGTCGACACTGCAAGGCATAGAATGGACTCTATCCTATCTCTTCTTAACAGCTGTCCCTTCTGCCTCTCTTTTTCTGTAGTTGGCTTAATTTCCCCTTAGTTCTAGGGCCAAATGCCTATCTACATCTCTTATTTCCTGCAGGCTGCTGGCCTGTCTCCCTCGGCTCAGGAAAAACTAACACCACACCCACCATCCATGCAAGCCCTACTTTTAATTTTACTCTTCAGACATACGACTTGCAAAACAACCCCAAAACATGGCCTCTCACCAAAGCAGTCTGCAGGGCTCCAGAACCATTCTTCTTGAATTTCTTCTTCCTATTTCAGAGCCAACCAGAGGCAACCATGCTATAAGTCCTTTGCACCTGACCTCTTTAAAGGAACCACTGACTCTTTACCAGATATGCCTAAAAATTGAGCTTAGGTGCTAGGCAGGGTCCCTAGACTTTAAAAAGAGGAAAGTACTTTATTACATCTCTATACTCAGAATTCAATTTAACTGTATATTTTGTCTACAGCTACATTTTCATATAAAAGTACAACTTCTACAATGACACTGAAATGCAGTAGATATAGATCATAGAAGTCAGGCTCGTTGAAATTTTCTGGACACCTTAGATCTAAACAGGACAAGTGTAGCCTAGAAAAATATGGTTTGTATTTTCTCAAATGCTTTGTTTCATATAATGTTAAAGTCTAACTTTTTATATTAAAGTCCAGCTAGACATAAAATGATTGAATGCAAACACCTGCAGACAGTGAATTATCTTAGCAGAGCCAGAGTTAACTTTCTGAGATATCAAACCAAGTTTATCAGCTTGTCTTCAGGATGTTGTTGTACTTGTGAGTGTACAGTGTGATACATGTCAGTTCACAAATGAAATGTAACTTTGTTGCGTTTCATGACATATCAAATCAAATACTGAGCTCCCAGTTTTCCCCCCAAATGAATTATACACAGCAGATAAACATTGGCTAAAACAGAAGTTACAATAAAACATTCCAAAACAGTCTGTAAATATTATTTTATATCCACAAGCACAAAGCCATAAGCAGTGCCTGTAGTCACATGGGATTCCCCAGTAATTCTATAATTTGCAATCTTCCTCCTCACCATTCCTTTTCAAGTTTCCGAGACAGCCTTCTGGTCTATCCTGCAATAATATTAACTTGTTGCTTAGGAATTTGGTGCTCATAAAAGGTCAGGTCAGTTTCCCCTGCTACCGTAATTTACAGCACACACTACTACCTGGCCAAGTGCTGGCCAGCAGTTAAATAACATGGCAAACTTTAGGGTGTCAGTGGCTTCAGGCTGAGAGGGTACTAGTCTTACCCCTGACAGAGGAAATGCTGCTAAAAGGCTGTGGAACTGACGTCTGCTCCATGATAGGATAGACTGGGCTCTTTAACCCTAGTCAGCAGTCAGTCTAGGAGTGAAGCCCAGAAGGCACACCTCTGGCCTCTGCCAATTATCGGAAAGATTGGCTGTCTACCAAAACTCCTTAGCATAATCCACTCCTACACAGAGAGCGTCCTTCAAAGCTTCATCAGTCACTCATGCCTGTCAAGAGTTTGGTCTTACAATCAGCATCAAGTAGACATTAGGGGTCATAACAGTGATTTACCACCAGCAATCACAATAGTTGAAAACATACTGCGTATTGTAAGCAAAGTTGCATACATTACCTCCATTGTTACCAACAACCTCTCTATGACTTGTGGCTGAACTGAATGACCATATTAGCAAAGCATCAGGTATCATAAGTATGCTGAGCAAATGAGTGTGAAACAACAACAACAAACTTACTGTTAAGATGAAGATCAAAGTATATCATGCTTGATTCATCAGCATCCTTTTGAAATCCTGGACCACATACTCTACTCACAAAAAACATCTCAACAACTTCCACTTGCCTTTGCCGCAGTCTAGGAATTTCCTGGAAGGACAAAGTTGCCCACATTGAGGTCCTGGAATGTGCCAACAATCCGAACATCCATTCTCTTATCAGCTGGCATCGACTTTGATGTCTTGATCATATGTGGACAATGGATGATAGCTATTTACCTAAGGATCTTTTGTATGGAAAACACTTTACAGGAACAAGACCATCTGGGCATCCTTATCTCCAGTTCAAAGATGCTTGCAAAAGGGAAATGAAGGCAATGAACATCAAGCCAAATGACTGGAAGAAGACTGCTGAGGTTCAGAGTGCTTGGAAACATTCTATCAAGCGTGGAACGGAGGCTTTTGAGGAAGCCCTCATTCCATCGCGCCCAACATGTAGAGAAAAGAAGAAACCTCAGGAAGAACCCTGCACCACATTCAGGGTTGTTTGATAAGAACTTCAAATGTGGAAGTGGCCATTGCTCAAGAATCAGGTTCTCCAACCGCACTTTCAGATGCCTCGTTCGGCACAATTCTACTGTTTTGCAAGACAGACTGATTCCTACTACTACTACAACAGTCCTGATACAAAAATTGATAAATTGTGAATAAAAGGGATTAAATAGTAAGCTTGCACAAAGTTAGAGCTGTTAATGGATGATTGATTGGAGTCTAGTTTAAACTGCCCAGATCATGCTGAGTTCTCAAGAAACCAAATGAGTAAAGAAAGCCTTCTTTTTTGAAACCCAGCTTTATACAAATAGTCAATAAATATAAGCTTACTTATTAGCTTTAGGCCGATATAAATAGTGCACATAAGAATATGTGTGTAGAAGGGTCTTCAAGAGGTGACCTAGTTCATCCCCAGCTCTGCAGCAGAATCAGTTATAACTAAATAATCCTAAGAGATACCATTTTAACCTATTCCTAAAGACCTCCAAAGATGGGGATCCCAAAGCTTCACTAGCTAAGCTATTTCACTCTTTAACTACACTTTTATTCTGAATATTTAACCTAAATGTCCTTTGCTATAAACTTATTATTTCTTCTCCTTCCCTCAGTGGAAATAGAAAACAACCTTTTACATATTGAAAGGACACTATGATATTCTATCCAGAGTATTTTTTTCCATTTTGCTTATCAGAATCTCATGTTGAATAATGCCTTGTTAAAGTCAAGATACATCAAACTATCTGTTTATAAAAATAATTCTATGTTGGATGTTTCCTACCACCTTATTATTCTCCAAGGATTTATAAATAGATTATTTAATCATTTATTTTAGTCTGACTGGATTTTAAGTCAACTAGTCAGAGGCGATTCTGCCTTAAGTAGGGGCTGGACTAGATGCCCTAGTAAGGTCCCTTCTAGCCCTACTTTTCTATGGTTCTATGGTCTTATTATTTTCTGGCCCTTATTTTGCCTACCTTTAAAGAAAGTTACTATGTTGGTCTGTATGTTCCTTCACATACTTCTCAAGTTCTTTAAGATAATTACTGATGTTTCAGAAACTGCTTCAGTTTGTTTTTTTAAGTATTTTAGGGTTAATTTAATCAGATCCTGATGACTTAAAAAAGCTACTTCACATAAAGACAGTCTTAATATACACTAAGAATATCCATAGGGAGAGTTAGTATGGAGTAGCTAGCGGACTGTAAATTCATCCTATAGCTTATTGCTCACAAACTCCCCCTGTAGACAAGCCCTGCATCTAACATACCTAAATATTCCCTTCTTTCCCTGCTCCAGTCAGTGTGACTATCCCCTTGTTGTTAATTTTTATCATGTTAAACACCTGGTCACAATTAACCTTTTCTGTAAAGACTGAAGCAGAAACAGCATTAAACATTTCAGCCTTACTCTGTCATCTGTTATTTGCTCTCCTTCTCTGTTAGATAATGATGCTATGCCTTTTTTTCTTCCATAGCTTCTAATGTATTCATAGATCCTTTCCTTCCTGGGCTTTGTGCCCCTTCCTAGTTGTAACTCATATGCTTTGCTATGTAAATTATAATCCAAGCTTTGCTATGTTTCTGCTATGCAGTTTCAAATACTATAAATGATACAATAATATTGGCATATTAAGTCTGTCACATCTTGATTATGTTGAGCTGGACAGCCTCTTTAAACAGCATCAGCTGCTTGAAGAGTTTCCAGAGACACACCTCTGCATCTAATTCAATCTCCTTTCTTGCCTCCAACAAAAGAAAGCAAAGTAGGAAATGTAAAGTTATCGCAAGGTATCCTGCTTAGAAAATTGACTTGACTCACTCAAAACCAATCGCTAGTCTGATTAGAGGTAGTTGTACGAAAGGTTAGCAGTATTGAAACATTTCTTTTTGGATATGAAACCATGAAAACAGGGCTGGAGGAGAGATAATTCTGCAAAATCTTTGGTAAAAGAATCTGTTTCCATAAGCAAAAAAGTGTATACAAATCTTCTGTAGCCAAGAGATTAGGAAGACCAGGATATTCTTCAAATCAAGGTGCTTCTTTTTCTCTGTAGTTCATAGCTACAGAAACCTCTTACACTATGAGCAATCCTGGTTGAATCAGCTAGACTTCATGAAATTATCTGACACATTAGTTTCAGTTTTCATGTTTATATTGCCAAATGATTTGCAATTCATTTTCTGACATTTTTGGTTTACTCTGTGTTGGAGTTCTGCTAAAAGAAGCCTGCCAAAAGCATTCCTTAGAGGGATAATGAACTTGCTAGAACAGTAATCACACTCTCTTATAAACCTCTGTATATTTGAATTTGAAATATACTTGAATTTGAATAGTTTAACAGGTTTGGACATGAAGCATGACAACAAAGCGTCCGCTAGCTTTTAAAACTATGATGCCCAAACAAAACAATCAATGTATCCTACAGTCCTTGCAGATGACAACAAAGTTAATGAAGACTTGCTAAAACTATGAGTAACACGGACACCAAGATAATCACTAGCTTATTTGTATTTTGTTACAGGGACAGCTTTATGGAAAAATAGAAGTTTATTACGTCCAAACTCTCTAGCTCACATGTGTTTTTACCATGCTCTTTTTTTTAAAGTTACAATAACAGGCTTTGGTAAAACATTTAAAGTTAACCAAAGTATGTTTGGATCAACTGTGTTTAGATCCACATTGCAGTTCCCAAGTGCCAGTTTCTATATTAACATATTGCATTTGCTAGTCTACTGAAACATTTGAACATTTATTCAAAGGGATTTAGCTGCTAAGTAGTCTAACCCACTTCTGAAAATAATAGTAATATATAAGGCAAGTCTTGAGACAGATACAGCTTGACATTTGAATTCACCTATTTATATGAATAGCAACAGGCTATTCATTCTCTAAAAAATGAATCCAGTGAACAGATTCAAAAGATTAAATATGCTATTGATTTTGGTGCTGCCCTGAAAATGCAATAGAACATATTCTGTAAACAGTTTCTGGTACTTATAGAATACTTTGTTACAGCCAATGACCTTAATGTCAATAGTACAGTTTATATGTATAGCCACCAGACTAAAAAAAGCTACCTGGAATATGCACATACCAGAATTCAAGGCAAACAATGCTAAGTGTAAAGGCTACACAGTGTAAACTGAACATAAGGTGCTCATTAACTACAGGAAGCCACTATGCTATCTATGTGTTTCACACCTCATTAAGGCTTGTTACCTTGTTTCCCTGAGAACTTTATGCTTGTAAGAGCAGCCTTGATACTGACAGGATCTATTCAGATCAGAGCTGCTTCTAGCCAGGTTCACAAATTATGTAGTTAATGAAATACACTTTTAGTTCAAGGTAGAAAGTGAAGCTGAGGGTTTATTCATAGCACTTAAACAGTTTGTGCATTTAACTGATATGCAGACAATGTTTGTTACAATGTAAGCAACAGGTAACACACTGGGATTGGCACTGTATTATACAGGTAAGCAAAGTATGAGCTTACCAGATATGAAGTACACTATATTTTGCCCTTCATGAACATGTATATGGTTTAATTAAAACCCACTTTCAATAAGATTCCATTGCACCATTGTTGAGCATACAAGCCAGAGAAAGTGTGGGGTTTAAAAATTAAAATATTCATCAAAATCACTTGATAAATAACATTAGAACAATCTGTAAAAGAGTAGATATGCTTGAACACTATTTCTAAATCTCCTCCAACTATACTAAGAAAGAAAACTTGCAAAGGGTTAATTCTGTTCTTTCTTTGGAGCATCGATAAGCTTCTTCTACAAAGACAGAAACGAATTCTCTCTCATACATTCTGCCTAAGGCCTACAAGGGGCTGTAGCACATTAATGATATGCAAACTATAATACATCTGTTTGTCACCTATCGATGATCATATCAGCCTGGCAAAAGGAAACACATTTCCCTGATTGTAGAATTGTTTTGACATTAGCTGCCAAGTTCTTGCAGAAAACACTTGGTGTGATTGCAAACAAGACTGTAATAATAATACTTAGTATTTCCCTCCCTAGTCAGTATTACTAAATTAATATTCCAACTGCCTTCAGGGCCATTTTTGCCTAAGGATTGTAGAAAGGGCCCTTGTAGCATTTTACACTTAAATATCTCTTCATTTTTTTTAATATCTGACCTCATGTAGTAATTCTGTAAAATCATTTCAAGTAGCATTGCTATATGCTTACATTATTTTTTCATGTAAAGTCACAATCCCACTCCAACTAAGCCAGCAGACATTTTGAAAGTCCTTTAAAAATAAACATAGCATAAACTATTCCTTAAATAAGCCCAAGCAAACATATGCATCACCATCAGAACCTAAGTTACAGTGTTTTAAAGTCAAACATAGAGGTCACATTTGGATAAATGATGCTAATATCAAGGCTAATATGTCATATCAAATACAGATACAGCAAAATTAAGGAGCACCTTCCCTTGTACTGAATAATAAATTTATGGCAAAATCTTTATATGCTGCGTAATGTGGATTTCTATAAAACTGTCCTTCAAAAGGGGTTCCTGAACATATGTTTTAGCATAAAATAAAGCTTTTCACATTATCTGTTATCTATTATCTTATTTTGAGGTCATGAAGATTCAGTCATGTACTTAAACTGAGATGATATTCACGGACAAACTCAGCAGTATGAAAATGGGATAAGTGCACTGAAAAGCTTATAGGCAGGGAGCCAACAATCTTCATGCGTTATATAGAAATGGCAGAGTGGTTTTTAGACACACCTGCTTTAGATGAAAGAAATTGAATTCCAACTCCATAACTGTCAAGCACCACTGCAAATAATAGAGGCTAAGCTGAAAGACTTCAGCAACATAGCTATTTTCCTGTTGGAGTGATGAAGCAGAAATCGGCCTTAGCTAGATTATATCTCTTTATGTTCATGCTGTGGAAACAATTCCATTCATCATTTCATTGCTTAATTCAAGACCCTGTTCTTCATTATGTGTGTATGACTAAGTATAATAAACACTTTCATTGCTTGGGTCAAAATTGTGACAAATGTGGATAGTGGTTTTACCATAATTACATAAAAAATTCTGAAGGAAATAAGGTAACTACAACAAATCATTTGGACATCTTCTCATTAAACCTGTTTCGTGACCCTACATGCACAAGGCTGTTTCTTACATGGTCCCTTAAACAGAAGAATACTCATTTCTCTTTTGCAGCTTCCAATAAGACGAAGATAACATAACAAGAGGACAATGAAGACAATCATTTGGATGCTGGTAATCTGGCAGTGTGCACGTTATTCTTTTGGGGCTGTCTGAAGATGCAGCATGAAGAAAATGCTAATGCTCTTCCTCCAACCTCAAATGCTCGTGTTGAGAAATAATTGATTCCAGGGCACACACCAAGAGATTTAACTACTTTTTCAAAGTCATGGGGTGCAGCAATGCTCAAATACCTATTTTGCATCTGTCATGTCACTTCCTGAAGTACTTGCTTTCTAGAAGAGCTAGATTTCACAATGACTTAGATTATTGTAGAAAGACTCTTTAGTTTTGTGTAATTTGTAATTGAAGTTTGAAAAGCATAAATTGGTTGCCTGATTTCTTTTTTTTAATCAGATTTCTTTGTCCACTTTTTTGAGAAGAATAATTGACAGGCTACTTTTGCTGAGAAAATGCTATAAATGTGAGAACAGGAGGGAAGGTCACAGTACTGTTTAACTGGTTTCTTGAAACAGCTCCAGATTGTGGTATCACCTAGTTAAACATGGGTGACTGGAGATCTCCTAAGCAAAACAGTGGGTAAATACAATAGCCTGGTCATGGTCATGAAAAAGTATCACAATTTGTTTCAGATCTTGGATTTTTTCCTTATATTCAAAATGAAAGGTGCCTCCAACTGCCCCCTCAGAAGTAGGGCAAGACTTGCCACCTATGAGTACATGTCAGCTGATCCATTGTAATTACTTTGTCTGTCTGCTCCCATACTTACATTTAGTAAGTGCAACTAAATCTCAATGAATTATCCATGAATGAAACATGTAGTCAATTACTGTGGTTTCAGTTCGACTTACTACATGATAGGGCAGACAAACAAAACAGCTGAACCAAGGCTAAATTCTCTCCCTTCCTTTTAAAGCAGTATAATTGGTTTGTCTTTCCATACCAGTAATGATATCTGTTGCAATGTTGACATTTAGCTACACCAATTTTCACTCTGAGCCCCTAAATTTTGCTAATGCCATAGGAGAAACTCTTTCAGTACAGAGCACGTAAAAATAAATAAGGCCTCAAGTGCTACTGCTATTTTAATTGTTGATGACAAATGTTTAATGGTAATCAGATGAAAGATGAAGGTGCCTAGTAAAGCTTCCAAAAGCCTAGGAAGTCTTGAAAATCCCACTGGGTGCATCCAGATGAGCGTGTACGTGCATTTTCAGGGACAAATAGCAGAGGCACATCGTTACACAGCTGCTACTTGGCCCGGGGGAACGCCCATGCGTGCGTGGTCTGATGTGTAGCAGGGTGCCCCAGCTGGGATAGGGGAGGCTGGGGCCAGTGCCAGGACAGGCCCCAGAAGCCTTAGGTGAGGTCCTGGGGGCCTCCCAGGGCTCCAGCGGCAGTGATCTGGCACGTGGAGCCTGTCTAGCAGCTGGAGCATAGCTCTGGTTTCAGGTGCCTCATGCTGTCGCCACATGCATTTTCAGGCATGGGTATTTTTGACACCAGGATCTCCTGGTGTCTAAAAACCCTGCCATGCTGCAAATCATCAGTGCGGCAAACACCTGCGTGTGTGGCGCATGCAGTTTGCAGTGCGGCAAGTGAGTCTACAGTGCTGCAAACCACACGTGCATGCTCATCTGGACATGCCCATCAGTTGCTCAAAATCATCTTTAGGGAGCAAAACCACCTCATGATGCATCCTTTACTACTAACTTATTAAATGGCTACCTTAGCACTGCTTGTACTGATGGGAACAATGAACGAAACTTTTCAAAGTATGGACCAGAGCATAGCGGGCTCATACATTCATTTGGGACAAATGCTTTAATATGGTCAATTAGGCTCAGGTACCGGATATGTCACAAGTGGCATTGTGAATACCCTATGTTCACTCTTCATCCTAGATCAGGATATAGATCCCTTGGCAGAAGTGTGCAGAAGTGATATGACTGTATTCCCCCAAAAAAGTAACTTTAGTAGAATGAATTATGTGATCACAGATTGATCCCTTTATTTTTCCTGAAACAGCAAATGGAAGAAATTTGATCCATCTTTGACCTATGCTTACTGGAGGACTAAATAAGGAATTTTTCTATAAATCTTTAAAAATATGAATTGTGTGTTTTCCAACATTACAAAGTAGGTATTCCCTGCTTAAATATGCTGCTTGTATTGTAATCTATAAAAGGATTCCCCCTTCCCCCAGCCTAATTTCTAGTAAGTAAGAGATATAAGTTTCTTTCCAAACTTAACTGTGTATATAACAAAAGCTTTGAAATATATTCATACTCTGTGTTTCAAATAAATAATCTTTTATTCGTTATCGTTCTACTTTTTGTTTATCATTCTATGGTTTTTTTATTTAACCATACTTTGACATAAACAGTTTTCTATAGCACATTCAAAAGAAGACTATGCAGATTCATCACAAATTTCCAATTGGTTATATACAGATAATTGACCATCCAAAGAGGAAAAACTTTTAATTTTTTAAAAACTGACATCCATAATTGTGTGGTCTAATCTCAAGTTAAGCTTTTTGAGTTCACTTCAACAGTTCCAGGAAGATGTTAATACTTAAGGCAGAACATTGGCATCCAACAAGTATCTATAAGATTAAATTTAGGGTGGCAATTATGCCTTTCTTCAACTACAGCCCCAATCAATAAAAAGATTTCTATTACCTTGCCTCCATAATCTTCACAGTAGACAGTGCTAATGGACAGAAAGACTGCCAAGATTGGATTTTAGGGCCTAAACCAGATTTCAATACCTTATTGCACCCATGTGCATTTCTAGAATAAACTGTTTAAGACAATGCACATCTTCATTTATCTTAAGAACAGTAATAATTGAGTATTTATCAGAAAAGAGAACATGTTGAGCATTTCCTATACCTGCTTCATGATTCTGCTGGAACTCAGACAATTGTTGGTTGACAGCACAGCTCAGCTATTACATTAACTAGACTGTCTGACATGAAAGTATTGGTACCCTTTTTATCAGCTCAGCATAACAATCCTTGTCTTTGAGGGTGAACTTTTCAGATCTCCTTTTGACTTTTCACTGGTGGCATGAGTCACTATGGCCAGAATCAGGTGTTGTATTTGTCGCTGGATAAGATGTGCCTGTGCTTATCCCAGAATAAAAATATCCCAGGATTGACATGTACACATCACCTTTTTGATCAGAGTTTAGTGAGTGACTGAATGCAGTGCTGCTTTTTTTGCCAGTGATTTAGTGATGCCATTGATTCAGAGGATAACTGTATAGATGTACTTTGCAGTATCCCAGGATAAATTATTACTACCCAGTATTTCTTTTTTGGATTTATCTCAGAACAATTGACGTAGATATGTGTACAACTGCACTTTGTCCTGATATAAAACGTTTTTCCCAGGATAAATGTGAAGTCTAGCAACAAGCTCTCTGTCCACATAAATTTTAATTATTTTCTTCCTGAGCACTTGGTTTTCTGCACAAAGCACTAACTTTCCTATAAACTTTTGAATAAAGACCTTCCATCTAATATTCACAAACTTCCCAGCATCAAAGTCCTTTCCAAGATTCAACTTTACTCTCCAGACCTCAAAAGCTCTTCATGGGCATGTACAGATGTTACACTTAGATGAGTCTAAATGAACAAAGATCAATCTAAGTACATAACTGTACATAACTATGCTCAGTGCACGTAGACTGGTCTAAATGTGGTGCAAGCAACCTCAGATAGACCTTGTTCAAGGTACATTCAATTGAGATCGATTATGGTTAGATCAAATTTATGTACTGTTCCCCGGTGATTTAAGTTAGATCCCTGTTCTCTGGCATCCTAGCCTGCTTTGCAGCCTTCTGCTACCCCTCCCTCACAGGTCAGCCTGTTAGCACTCAGTCTGTACTTGGCTGCTCTGGGCAAATGCCAAGCAGGACCTGCCCCACCGCAGTCTTAGCACTGAGAAAGCACAGCCCCTCTCCTCAGCCCAGCCTCCAGCCACCTGTCAGCCCCAGGCAGGCAGTGGGGGGAAGTGAGGCATCTGTGTCTGCCACATGAGTCCCTGGGCCATTCCCCCATACCCTCATCACCCCATCACAAAGCACCCCACAACATACATGCAGAGCCCAACACTGAGCCAAGAAAAACCCTGGTGATTGGGCCTAACCCTAGCACCCGCACACCCAGCCATGGATCCCCATGGCCCCATGCTTGGGCACAGACCCCAAACCCAGCACCCACATATCACCACTCAGAAGCCACAGAAGGCACCCTGCAACCTGGACACTAGCATAGACATGCTCCCGCTACCAAGCAGGAGCTGGTGCAGACAGCTTGCCTCTGCAGAGTCATCGGGGTGGGTGTAAGGGCATTGGGATTGGGCCTGCACAGAAACAACCTTGTGACCTCTGAGGCTTGGCCACTGCCAGCAAGTATCTAGGCCATGTGCACCAGGAGTGCTGCAAGGGTTTTCTGGCCCACAAATCCAGGGTCCCGGATTACTAGGGCCGGAGGGGGGTGGGAGGCACTAGGCATCTGAGCTGGGGCAAGCAGGCAGACACCTCTGGAAACTTCAGGAGCAGCTGCCTCAGTATTGTAAGTAGAAGGCACTGGAAATTTCCAGGCTGGGGTGTGGGGCAGTGCTAGCATCATAGAGGCATCTGCTGGAAGCCCCTGCAAAGTTCCAGGTCATGGTGTAACCTGGCCAGTGGTCATTCTGGAGCAGGGGCTGGACCCAGTGAAAGGGAAAGCCACACACTGGGACCAACACTTCCACACACCCACCATTCCATCCATCCATCCCCTTGCTGCCAGACCCTCATCCACCCATGGATGCTAAGATCCCATGGGCATCATGAACCATCGAAGAACCTGTCACATCCTCCTCCAATACCAAACCCTGGTCACACAGCTGGGGCTACAGGGAAATAAGGGATCTCATTGCCATCTGGGGTGAGCAGGAGACTCAGGACCAGCTCCACAAAGGCCACTACAACAGGGATGTGTTCAAGCACATTGCCCAACAGATGAAAGTGTGGGGCCACTACAGGGCTGAGGTGCAGATGAAATGCATGAACATCCATTACAAGCTTATGCATAGCTTATCCTTCTACAAGAAGCTGCCCCACTTCCTCACCATGGACAGGGCCATTGCCATCCCATACACACGTACACTGGGGGTGGGCAGGAGCAGTTGTCAGGAAGGAACCCACCACAGGAGGAGGAACAGGAAGGCCCTAGGACAACAGGACAACCAGATGCCCAGAAGCAGGTCCCTGGGGGCCACAGGGCACTAGGTCTGCTGCTGGCGGCAGTCCCCAAGGAATCCATCCCATTGATGTTAGTCTCCCTATCACTGTATGATCTAGCAGTGGAGTTGCATCTGCACCTGGGCCTGAGTTCCCTTGACATCTTTTCTGGCATGGTCAAGCACATGGACCTTTGCGCACAAAACCAGTGAGAAGGCTCCAATGCTATGGTCATCGCAATCCAGGGCCTGGACCTTGACACCATACCCTCCACCTCCTAAGAGCCTCTCCCCCTCCCAAACCTGATCCATGGACAGAATCTGTCAATTCTATGGACTATAGCCAAACACATGGACCCCAGGACACCATTTCCAAAACAGCTGTCACAGGTATGACATATGACATGTCATAGGTAGGCACTCCTACTCCTCTGACACCTCCTCACAGCCCCCTTACAGATGTACAGAGTGCCCTCCCAAACCCAACTACCAATGCAATGGCTGCTGCCACAGCACCAGCCACAGCACCCACAGCCAGACCTCCCCCCAGTTCTGGTGAAGATTCAAGAAAGGACACCCTGCTGCCCAGGAAGGTACAGCTCTAATCCTCTCCATGCAGCCATGATGGGGAACCAGGCACTGGGGAAAATATGGACCCTGGGGTGAACCATGCCAACAGTCAGTGGGGCAGGGAGGGAGCAGTGTGAAGATGCTATACCAGCCCAAAGCTGGTGTGCAAGTCTGTTTCCTGAAGGTGGTCACAGGACCAACCTGCTCACTTTTCTCCCCACCTGCCTCTGGCCCCTTGGGAGTACAGGCAATACCTACAGTCATAGCCCTCTCCCAGGCTGTGGCCAGGCTGGGCAGCCATTGATGGGTCTGGGAGAGCAGGTGGGGGATGAGGGTTCATGGCAGAGCCCTCCACACAGCACAGGGCAGTGGGGTACAGCAGGAATTGTCCCCCCTGCCTGGCAGGAGCCAGTGAGTGGGGGGGGGGGGGGGGCTTTTTTCCCCCTTTTTTTTAAAGAGCCAGGATGCTGGGGCCAAGTGGGGCAGCCATTGACAGAGCTGGGAGAGCGGGCAGGGGTTGGGGGGTGCTCAGGGGAGTTGGGGGAGCAGGCAGGGGATGGGGCCTTGCGGGAGTCCCCCATGGTGTCCCCCCTCCTCCAGCCCCTCCCTCCCACCCCCTACTTACTGGCACGGAGTCTGGGTCCAGCTCTCTGTGGTGGCAAGCGGGGACTGCCTGAATCTCTGAACTCTCCGAATCTTTTCCAAATCAATTCAGGGAGCTTCAAATCAATTTGAACCTTTTTATTGGTCTCCTGATTCGATTGATTTCCTGATTCAGAGATTCAGTCGCCAAATTGGGCTGAATCTCCTCCGAATCAAATCAGCACCTGAAGCTTTGCACAGCCCTATCAATCACCTCCCATGGGACCATGTTCTGCAGCAGGAGCAGGGCATATTGGCTGGCATTCCCCAGGAATAGTGGTAAAGCTCATTCCTCTAGGCTCAGCTGACTT
The DNA here is from genome assembly GCF_000455745.1 of Alligator sinensis. Classification (NCBI taxonomy): domain Eukaryota; kingdom Metazoa; phylum Chordata; order Crocodylia; family Alligatoridae; genus Alligator; species Alligator sinensis. The sequence goes on from NW_005842590.1 coordinate 500,041, forward strand.
TCACCAGGGAAAGGTCAGGAGCAAAGCAGCTCTCCTGCATGGACACAGTGCTGAAATGTTTCTCCAGAAAGAAAGAACAGGGGAGGAGGGGGTAGTTTAAGAGCTCCATCAGCATTCCCTAGAGTGGCTAGTCTCTGCATGCTCCAGAGATGGTCCAAGTCCTAGAGGGACCCTCTGAAGGAACAGAGCAAGTGCCCACTGCATTTTCTGTAAAGGGACACAGCCCTTCCCTAGTGGGCAACATGTCCCAGCACCTGCTGCCCACTCACAGCACAACAGAGATCCCAGTCTCTGTTGTGCTGAGTGGAGAGCAGCAATGCAGCTCCCAGCTCTGGGAGGGGAAAAAGGGCCAAGGCAGAGGACTGGCCCTCACTACCTTGCCATCTCCACATGAGTGCCTACATGAGTGCTGGGAGGGTTCAAACTGCCTGCCCTTCTACTTCATTTTATCAGCAAAAGTTGCAACTTCACTCCAAGGTTCTGTCTCTCCCCTGTCAAACTGCAGAAACACCATGTATGTGAGGGAGGACAGTGAGCAGAGGACACAATGCCAGCTCAAGGACAGAGAGCCACACAGCTGCACAGTGCATGAAGGATATCCATTGGAAGTATCAAAGAACCAAGGAGGAGATGCTGCAGGCCAGGCATGTACAGCTGACTCCTGGCACCAGAAGCTATGGGAGCAGCATTAGAAGCGACTACACATGGGAAGGGTTGATATCTTCAGGATGGGGGATGCCTATCCCTGGGCTGCCAAGGTGCAGGAATGGGGGCTCAACTCACCATTTTTGGAGGCAACCCATGCCTTGATGGAACTGAAGAGTCCCAGTGCCAGGAGAAAAAGTTTATGGACGGGGTCCTGGACCACTTTGCAGCCACCTATGACACCTCTGACTCACACCAGTGCAGCCTCCCACAGAGAGCCCATAGCCCCTTTTACCCTTCTGCTGAAGATTGGACCCTTCTCTTGATTGATCTCCCCAAGAGAGTTTTGGTTGCCACAGGATCCCCAAGGCTCCCATTAACTCTTTACCTTCCATGACAGAAGTATATAAGGTAAAATGGACTAATCAAATAAGTAAGATTACAGAATCATTATAACTACCTACAAGATGCATATAACACAGAAGGAGACATAGATAAGCTTGAGACTTAATAATTTCCAGAAACAGGCTGCACACACTATAGTGCAAATTGGCTGATGTTAGACAACTATACTTATAAATATATAAAAAATATTTATAAATATAAATATATGTAATTTGACATACACATCTGAAAGTGCAAGAAGCATGATGGTGATAAGGATAAGATGTTAGGTAGGCTTTAGTTTTTAGAGAGTGTTGGGGACAATTTCCTGGTGCAAGTGTTGGAGAGGCCAACTAGGGGCTGTGTTCTTCTTGACCTGCTGCTCACAAACAGGGAAGAATTGGTGGGGAATGCAGAAGTGGATGGCAATTTGAATGCAGAAGTGGATGGCAAGTTGGGCAGCAGTGACCATGAGATGATTGAGTTCAGGATCCTGACAAAAGGAAGAAAAGAGATCAGCAGAATAAGGACTCTGTACTTCAGAAAAGCAGACTTCAACTCACTTGGGGAACTCATGGGCAGGATCCCCTGGGAAGTTAAACTGATGGGAAAGGAGTCCAGGAGAGCTGATTGTGTTTTAAAGAAACCTTACTGAAGGTGCAGGAACGCCCTATCTCAATGCACAGGAAGATTAGCAAGTATAGCAGAAAGACCAGCCTGATTTAGCAGGGACCACTTCAGTGAGCAAAAACACAAAAAAGGAAGCTTACAAGCCATGGAAACTTGGAAAAACAAGGGAGGAGTATAAGAGCATTGCTCAGGCATTCAGGGCTGAAGTCAGGAAGGCCAACGTGCAACTGGAGTTGCAGCTAGCAAAGGACGTGAAGGGTAACAAGAAGGGCTTCTTCAAGTATGTCAGCAACAAGAGGAAGTGAAGGGAAAGTGTAGGTTCCTTACTGAATGGGGGAAGCAACCTCGTGATAGATGATGTGGAAAAGGGTGAAGTGCTCAATGCCTTTTTTACCTTGGTCTCCACAGGCAAGGCCAGCCCCCAGACTAGTGCACTGGCCAGCACAGTTTGGGGAGGAGGTGAGCAGCTAATAGTAGTAAAAGAATAGATTAGGGACTATTTAGAAAAGTTGGGTGTGAACAAGTCCATGGGATGCAATGCACCTGTAGGTGCTGAGGGACTTGGTCAATATAATTGCAGAGCTGCCAGCCATTATCTTTGAAAACTCATGGTGATTCGGAGAGGTCTCAGATGATTGGAAAAGGGTAAATATAGTGCCCATTTTTAAGAATGGGAAGAAAGAGGACCCAAAGAACTAGAGACTGGCCACCCACACCTAGTCTGTGGAAAAATCCTGGAGCACATCCTCAAGGAATCAATTTCTAAGCACTTGGAGATACAGTCAGCATGAATTCACCAAATTCAAGTCATGCCTGACCCACCTGATTGCCTTCTATGATGAAATGGCTGGTTTTGTAGAGGCAGGGAGAGTGGTGGATGTGATATACCTTGACTTCAGCAAAGCCTTCAATATAGTCTCCCACAACATCCTCACAAGCAAGATAAGGAAGTATAGGTTGGATGAACAGACTGTAAGGTGGATAGAAAATTGGCTGGATTGTCAGGCTCAGAAGGTAATAATCTATGGCTCAAAGTCTAGCTGGCAGCCAAGACCAAGTGGAGTGCCCCAGGGGTTGGTCTTGGGGCTGGTTTTGTTCAATATCATCATCAAGAATTTTGTAAGATGTGACGGAGTACACAATCAGCCAATCTGCAAATGACACCAAGCTGGAGGGAGTAGCAGATACAGTGGAGGGTAGGGCTAGGATTCAAAGAGACCACAACAAATTGGAGGACTGGACCAAAAGAAATCTCATGAGGTTCAATAAGTGCCATGTCCTGCACTTAGGACAGAACAATCCCATGCACTGGTACAGGCTGGGGACTGAGTGACTAAACAGCAGCTCTGCAGAAAACAACCTGGGGGTTACAGTGGACAATAAACTGAATATGAACCAAGAGTGTACCCTTGTTGTGGAGAAGGCTAATGGCAAACTAGACTCCATTAGTTTCCAGCAGATTGAGGGAAGTGATTATTCCCCTTTATCTGGCACTGGTGAGGCCACACCTGGAGTATTGTGCCCAGTTTTGACCCCTTCCCCCTCCACCCCCCTACAGAAAGGATGTGGACAAATTGGAGAAAGTCCACCAGAGAGCAGCAAAAATCTTTGGGGGCTGGGTCACATGATTTATGCAGACAGGCTGAGGGAACTGGGCTTATTTAGTCTGGAGAAGAGGAGACTGGGAGGGGATTTAATAGCAGCCTTTAACTACCTGACGGGTGCTTACCAAAAGAATGGAGTGAAACTGTTCTTAGTGATGGCCTCAAGTTGTCACCAGGGAAGTTTAGGTTAGATACTAGGAAAAACTCTCTCATGAGGAGGGTAGTAAGCACAGGTTACCCAGAGAGGTAGTGGAATTTCCATCCTTGGAGGTTTTTAAGACCCAGCTAGACAAAACCTTGGCTGTGATGCATATAGTTAGGGATGGTCTGCTTTGTGCAGGGGTTTGGACCCCCTGAAGTTCCTTCCAACTCTAATTTTCTATGATTCTATGATTCAACAATTTTAGGATGATATCTTAAGTGTGATGTTAGTGTTCATTTGTTCTATGTTGGAACTTATTTTCAATACTCTCTTCTTTCACTGAGTTTCCAAAGTGACCTGAATAGCTTAGCTGATTTTATTTTATTTTCCTCAGGTGTTTAATACATTTTATAAAGCATCCATGGTGTTGAATATCTATACTAGGTGCATTCAGTCTGGTATGGCTGTAGTCAAAGACTATATCCATTCTGTATGTCTTTAACTATCATAAGATCAAACCATCACTTTGGCAAATATAGTGCCCATCTACAAGAAATGGAAGAAAAAGGACCAGTCAGCATACTGCCAGAGTAACCTTGATACCTGGAAAGATCATGAATTGCGTTTTCCCAAGGGTCTATCCTGGGCACAGAATTGTTTAATAGCTTCATTAATGATTTGGATAATGGGATTAAGTGAATGCTTAGCAAATTGGCAGATGTCACCAAATTGGATGAAGATGCAGATCCTCCAGAGAGTAGGGCTAGGATTCAGAATGACCTGGACAAACTGGAGAAATAGTCTTTAATCAATAAGATGAGATTCAACAAATATAAGTGTAAAGTCCTGCCCTTGCAATAGAATAATTGTGTGCACATATACAGTCTGAGAAAGGCTAGGCCACAATACTTCATAAAGGGTCTCAGGGATTACAGTGACCATTCTATATATAGAGAGAGTGTGTCTGTCTGTCCATAATGCTCTTGGAGCACTCTGATTGGCTGGCTCAGCAGCCAATCACAATGCTTACTGAAACAACCAATCAGAATGCTCTGCACAGACAGACACACAGACAGATGGCCAGATGTGGAGGGGGGAGGGTCATGGGGTCAGACACAGAGCTGGGGGGGGAGGCAAAGTCTTGGAACTCTCCAACTTGGAGGCAGCGGCAGTGTGGAGTGGTGGCAGAGGGCACGGACCATGATAGCACGGTGCTGCCATGACAGCGGGGACAGAGAAGAAGGAGCGGGGGGGCAAGACCAGTGCGCCCCCCCCCCCCAACCCGCTCCTTGGAGGCAGTAGCAGCACAAGACACTGGCAGAGGGGAATGGAGAGGCAAGCTTCCCCAGACTGCTCCTGGGAAGTGGTGGTGGCATGGGGTGGTGGGTGGCAGCCCTACCTCCCCACATCGTTCTTGATGGGCAATCCGCTAGTAAACTGAATATAAACCAACTGTGTGCTCTTGTTGCAAAAAAAAAAAAGCCAACAAAGTACTGGGTTGTATGAGCGGGAATGCCACTTGCAAATCAAGGGAAAAGATTCTTCTGCTCTATTCAGCACTGGTGAGACCTCACCTGCAGTATTATGTGCAGGTGAGGCCTCCACCCCACACTTTGCACCCCACACTTCAAGAAGGGATGTCCACAGTTTGGAACGAGTCCAGCACAAAGCAAAAAATGATTAGGGGCCTTGGAGGCAAGGATTTGAGGAAAGGCTGAAATAACTGGAGTTATTTAGTATGGAGAAGACTGAGTGGAGATTTTCTAAGTCTTCAGATCCCTGAAGGATGAATACAGAGAGGATGGAAACGGGCTTTTCTTCATGGCCATTGGGTACCAGACCAGGAGCAATGTCTTCATGTACCAGCAGGGGAAATGTGGGTTGGAATTTAGGAGGAAATTTTTGATTCTGAGGCAGGTCAAACATTAGAACAGGCCACCAACAGACATTGTGGGAATCTCTATCCTTGGAAGTTTGCAAGAGCCAGTTAGACAGACATTTGGCTGGGATGATTTTGTCAGGGATGCTCCTGCCTTAAGCAGGGGGCTGGACTAGATGACCTTGTGTCAGGGCCTCTAGTCAGTCAGGTCCAGCAGAGCTGAGCTCTTGAGCTTCCTCACCTGACACTAATCCCAGGCTAATGCAACTGCCCCAGTTCTGGGAGCATCACTCAGCCCTTTTAAGCACATCTGGAGTCTCGGGCTGCAGACATGACTTGACAACAGCCTCAGTCTGCTCTGGCAAGCCTCACATTCACTGCTTTCTCTGGTTCTCCTAGCTCCTGACTCAGCTATGACTTTACCTGACCCTACTCTTGGATCTTCCCTGGAACTCGGCAACCAGGTCTCTGATTCTCCTGGCTTCTGATCTCATCTTGCACCCTGGACTATGTCTGTTGGATCTCCCCCTCAGCTCTCATGAGATCTGGATCCATGTTCATTGATCCGCTGATCCAGACCCTGACCTAATGCCCCAGTAACCTATACCTCCACCTACCTGATCTCCTGGCTGCCCTTCAGGGCCTACCTGTAGGCCCAGCTGCCTACATTCCAGGCAAACCTTCACATTTTGTGAGATCCCTTGCAGCATTACTTTCCTATGATCATGTATCAGGAGTACAATTTTCTACTGAATTCAAGGGGCATTTTATATCTCTACTCATAAGTAAAATACCTAACCACAGTGTCCAGTCCAACTCCCTAAGATTTCTCTGTTCTTTTTCTCTATGTATAAAAGCTACCCTCTCCCTATTGTCGTCCCTGTTGCCCTATGTCCACATTAAACAGGGACCTTCTTTTTATTTGTCATGTGTCAAGAAAACATATTGCTCTATATAAATAAGCTAATTATTTTTAACCTTTCAGCATTTTAATATAGTCCATCTTTGGTGGAAACTTATTTCAAAATCATCTAAATCCACAGCACAAACAACTCAAAATAAAATACGTCATTCATAAATATCTTGTCTGAGAATAATAAACAAACAACAGAACCACCAGGTAGTCAATTTTTGCTCATCATTAACCTTCCTTGCCTGTGCATCATTAGCATCTCTAATTCATTCAAAGCCTCTAAATACACGTATGTGAAATATTCAGATCCTGGCTAGCTTCGCTGTAATTTCTTTAATTGTTTAGTCTAGTCTTCAAACTGTGCGGGCCAGGAGCGACCCGAGCCCTTGCTCGCGCTGCACGCGGGCTGTGGCCAGCAGCCCGGGCAGGCCGGGTTGGAGAGGGAAGGCCGTCGAGCTGGAATTAGGCACAGACGCGTATCGGTAGTTTAAAAGATTGTTTACTTACACCGAGATGGCAGTGGTGTAGGCAGGAAAACTTGCTTGAGTTGCGGTTACAGACAGAAAAGAAAAACAAAACTTGAATCTGCAGGGCACGAGGGTACGTCGCAAAGGGTTCCGGCGACGGGAAGATGAAAAATATGAGGGTACGTCGCAAAGGGTTTTGGCGACGGGAAAATAAACCTGCAGGACTCGAACCCGGGTAGAAGAGCTCTGAGATCGGTCAAGGATTCACACAAAGTTTGCTAGGCTCCGTGGGTCCTCCTGTTCACTCATCCACATGAAGTTTGCTAGGCTCCGTGGGTCCGGTTCTCTTGCGCGCGGGAAGGGATATGTCTGGGACTCTATCGGCGACGGGGAGAGGCTAGAGGTTGATCAGACCTCTGTTGCCTGCTTGAAATGCGCTGGGTCTGTAAGGATCCGCAGCGCTTAGAGATCTTCACACAGCATGAAGTCTCCTCCTCCCTTGTTCGTGGAGTCCTCCAACTTGGGCGGAAACCACTCAAGCCTCTTATACGGCTAGCAAGCCAATCACTAGCCGCCACGTGTGAATAATTTAGAACTGGCCAATAATGGGGCTCGAAGAACTCTTTGCAACGAGCATTTCTGTGCTGCAACAAAGAAATGCACCCTGCAAAGAAAGCTTCAAATTGGTGGGAAATTCTCCCTTGCACCGGGGTTCTCTTTTGCAGCAGAAAACTTCACCGTGCAAAGAAGCTGTAATTTAGCGGGAACAATTTAGCAGTGCCGAAGCACACAAAAACAAAAATCACACCCTTTGGGTTGTGACACAAACATACATTCCAATTATTTCAGGGAGGAGAGAAGAAGAGCACATTTTTACACCATGCCTCTATCATGTTCCCCTTCAGTTCTCCAAAGTATCTGAGGAAGAATCTCTGAGAAAAGAAATATTCAAAGCCAAAATCTGAATGAAGAAATATAATCAGA
>NW_005842590.1:507698-563445 GCF_000455745.1 Alligator sinensis
AGGGGAAACAAATCCTTATTTACCATTTAAAATTAGGCTTTCTTTATCAAATTAAAAGATCCAGCAAGTAGCAAAATATTGTAACCCCTAATGAACACACTATTGTGACAGGAGCCCCAAGTTGGCCAAGGCCGTGAGGGTGCAAACTCCCCTGGAGGTGAGATACCTAATTAAAGGGACAGACAAGGTTAAGAATTTAAACAAAGACCAATGCTAATAATTTTTGGGGAAAAAAAACAATGCTACATACCTGGAAAAGACAGAACATAAAATAAAGGTTTAACACACACGGACTCCTAACACTTCACTCTGGTGCCTGGCCACTGCATTCTTCTCAGTCCCAGCTGGTTCCAGTGGCAGGCAGGAATTCAGCAAAACTCCCTCTCATCCCCGGAAGTCTTGACTTCTCTGCTGGCTCTCAGCAAGTTGACTCTCCCCCACCACTCCAGCCTTTTCAGCTGCAGCCCCAAGTGGCAGACTCCCTTTATCTTCCATCTCTGGGGCTTCCCACCATCAAGCACCAGTGACTCCAGCAGGCTGCAGTCTGGCCAGCACTCAAGCATGTGCATGAACTCTCTGATGTCCTTTCTTATACCTATTCCCCCCACCTCAGCTTCAGGAAAGAGCGCTCAGAAAGGAGCCCTTCCAGCACCATCCAGTGGGGGGAGCCAGGCCACCCCCAACTCTTCTACAAACTAGCCATGAACCCTTTCCCCACCAAAACAAAAAGCCCTCCAAAAAAACAGTTTAAATAGGGAACATCAAAAGCAACAGCACAACCATATAATCATCACAATTACATGCCAGAAACTGTATCAAAATCCCTTTTAGAAAAAACTGATTTATGCCCCTGGAAAATGCTGCACTGAATAAGCAGACCGTTGACAACAGCCAAATGTATCCCTTTTACTTTTGTCTTTTTTAAAGTTGATTAAAAATTGAAAACTAATTTTGCAAAGAAAAAAATTCTAAAGAAATTACAAATAAGTGTGTTTGGGTTAAAAAGAAACTAACTAGACTTCTTACAAATAAATATTTAAAAATATATTTTATTTTAAAGACCAGTTTTGTTAAACAATTTCAAATACAAGATGTCATCCAGTTTTATTTTTTAATGTTTAACCATTATGCCTTGATCCTGCTCCCACTGAACTTAATGGGAGCTTTACAATGGATTTCAAAGCATTGGAGGACCAAGGCATTAGTTTGTTTATTACTGATGGTTTATATCAGTAATTCAAACCACTCATTTCATTAGCACATTTGCCAAAACAACAATACACCCTCACAGCACTTACTCTTTTGTTATTCTGGACTGTTTTGCTCAATTTGCTTTCAGTGACAGAGGAGGGAAGACAAAATTTCTGAAACTGTGACTTAGTCTCTGCTCTTTTATTTTTTTCCTTTCAGAATGTATTACATATGAACAATTTATGATTTAGACTGTTGTGACCTAGGAATTTATGTCAAGTATGAGACACATTTGTCATAACAGTGAAGTGGAACTTGACTATTCAATACAAAAACTATATATGCACATGTATTCTGTAATCAACTTCTGTTGTTCAAAGAAGCAGTGCTTCAAGGTAAGAACATCCATGGATTGATGAACACCAGTTTGATTATTTTAATTCTTACCTGTGACTTAAACCAGGAGTTTGATAAGTTCATGAAAAGGATAATATGGTGCAATACCTATAACAGTAGGGACCTAGACGTGTTAACCCAGGAAGCCCCTTTCAGTCCCATGTTTCTATGGCCTTAAAAATATTTTCCTAGTACAAAAATACAGAATCCTGTCTGCTTAGCAACAGTAGTCATTTTAACACATCACCAGAGACTTTACCTTCCCCTTGTCAAAATCTGTCCTACTGCTGAAAACACTATAGAGGATATTCCTTGTGCACAAAGGATTCTTTCTCCTTCCACTACCATGACCTCAATTACAGCTACATTACAAAAATGAGGCAAATTATTTACTAAGGGTGAAGTTATGCATTATACTTTGGCTCTACTAAGGGCACTTAAAACATGAGCATTGACACATGAAAGCTCTTTAACAAAGTGCCGTCTGAGTCTCTCAAGGTTATGCCCCCTCAGGCAAGGGTTAACTGTAGGCCATGCTATCTAGCTTGTGTTAGAGTAACTCCAGTCTGCTTGACAGAGCTAAAATAAGCAATTTACTGTCCTCCAGCACCACGCCCAGCCCCCACGCGTTACCCAGAGCCAGTATATAGCCCAGGTGCCTTGGCTTCTAGCCATGCACCTGCTTGCCAGTCCTCATGTCAGACTTGTGCAGGCAAGAAACAGTATTAACCTTTAATGTGTGGCTGCTCACACCATGTTCTAACTTTAACAGCCCACAGATTTAGAGTGGTGTAAGTGTAACATGAAACTTCACCATAATTGTAGAAGCCTTTTGAATGGAGGAAGTCAAACCTATACAGAAGTAGAAAGACAGGAGCAGGACCCAGATTTTGGAATTCCCTTCTATAAGACACAGCAATGATCACAGTGCTACCTACTTGCCAAACTAAATGCAAAACTCTCTTTTAGACTCAGCTGTCTCAAGTTACCTCTCCTACAGCCTGAGAAGTAAAAAGGAGAAACTGTTATTGCTACTTCTGCTTTTAAATACTTGAGAACACAGATTCAACAGCAGTAGGACATAAGTAGCTAGATACATGGATGTGTTTTTGATGACAGTATACCTTCTGATTGTGATAGAAAACAATGAGTTATCAAAGTGACGCAGTAATTAAGGTAAAAATTGTGTCTCGGACGTGGTAACAGAAAACAGGATGATATGAATGATCTGGGTGGTATTTACAGGAGGCTGGAAAACAAACAGGGCCAAATGCTGAATGTTTAATACATAGCAAGCAGAAAGTAGAAGCATAATGATGATGGGTACAGAGGTAAATTAAAAAAAACCCCCACAAAAAGGAGGAAAGTCAGTCTCAGAGGTAACAGAAGCCAGGACAGAGATTTGCATTCAAAAAAAAAAAGTCAGGAAGTCTAAAATTAGCAAATGGAATCTAGTAACTATATGGGTGAGCAAGGATATTGTCATGGAAGAAAGGGCAGACAAGGGGGAGGGGAAGAGAAAGAGAGAGAGAGAGAGAGGATCAAAATTATTAGCTATTATGCTAGAGACAGCTTGGATTAAAAAGAAATATAAAAACGGTTTACATAAGATAATTGAAATGATTATGGATCTCTAAAGTGTGATTATAGGGCTAATCAGGAAATTCTCTCTCATGAATGGAACAGCTCTTTAAAAGATTAGAAATGGATCTTGAAAGAATTTCACATAGTCAGATATTAATTGAACAGAATGTGTGAGTGGAGGGGTGCTTGTAAAATCAGTACATGTAAGTTATTTTATACATTTTTAAGCAACCAGAAGAATCAGGCATTTTGAATGTGATCCCAGTAAATTAATCTGGCATAATAAACAGAATCATAGACGTTCAATATATCATATAACTTGGTGAACATCGGGTCTACTGTTGAGAAATTTGGTTTGAGACATTTTAGTTGTTGAACTCAGGGGGAAAAGCAATTTAGTACATGGTGGGTTCATCTACATGAAACGTTTACTGCGCAGTTGACTAATTAACTGCACAGTAAACATCTCAGCATCTACACGTGCGCCCCTATTAGGGCACACAAAACTAATAAACTCTGCAGCAAGGTAAGACTTGTAAATACAAGTCCTACCCTCCTGTGGAGGTTTTTTTGTACACAGCACTGCACATGTAGATGCTGAGCCAGCTAGCTAGGGCATGAGAGTGCTTCAATGTGGGGGCTGCCTGCTGACTAGCCCTGCACTGAAGCACCCTTGTGCCCCGGCCGGCCCCTCTGCAGCACATTGAGCCTGGGCAGAGCAGTCCCAGGCTGGCAGACTGACCCCGCTAGTCCCCATCAGCCAGGGCTGCTTCGATTTGGCTCAGTGTTCTGTGCTCTGGGTGCAGGTGTAAGCCACAAGGCCAGGAACTTCCCAGGAGCAACAAACTGTGGAGCAATAAGCTCTGCAGTATATTGCTGCCTGTTAATGGCACACACATAGACATGCCCTGTATGTGCGGCAGAGTAGTCAGTTTAGAAAAAACAAACAATTCCATTAATAATGACTAGGAAGATCATCATAATTATGTAACATTCTTATTATTTTCCTGTGGTAGGACTCAGCTGAGGATCTCTAAAATCAGGCCCATATTCTATGTATTTAAGTACTTACATAGACCACACCACCATGGTACCCAAGTGCTTCATAATCATTAATAGAGTTTAGCCTCATAATGCCAGCTTGATGGGGAGATACCTTCCTATTCAGGAGTACTCAAGCAACAGAGACATTAAGGCCCAGATCTAGAGAAACCTGACCCCAAACCACAGAAGTATTTAGGTGCCTAACTCTTAATGGGACTTCTGTTGATTGGGTCCTTCAGCACCTAAAACAGATTTCTAATTTACATGACTAAATTCAAGATTATGAGTTTCGAAGTCCCTACCTCCCCCTGTAGGCTCCTACATATTTATTGCCTAAGAAGTTAATTCTCTGCTACTATGCATGCCCACCCAGAATAGCCACTGTCTTGATAGGGTGGGCAGCTCAGTACTTGCATCAACCTGATCAGAATCTTCCAACTAAGCGTTTCTTTGCCTAACCCCTTTTTGGGATACAAGCCAGTCATTTTGAATACTCCTAACAAACAAAGATAGCACGGCGTTCCAGTGAAATGCTGAAAACATTTTCCTTCAAAACATGGCTGCGGTGCTGTTGCCCATATTTTAGTTTAAGGGCTAAAGCACACGCCCAAGATATGGGATACTGAGGGGAGCAGCATCACTATCGCTTTCACCTCTGGTGGCTTTATTTTAAAAAGTAAGAGTAAGCTCTGCATCTATTTTGAAAGGAACAACTTATGTACCTATTTCCCAGGGAGGGTCTAGGGCTGTGACTGCCTGGCATGGCACAGGATATGGACATATGAACAATACATTATGCAGTAAAAAGAGAAGGAAGGCTTTACTGCACTCAGCAGCTCTGCAATAACTTGCCCCTTTCTACCATAACCTGCACCAGTAAGTTATCTATACATAGCCAAAGGCACATCACTGAATTACAAGAAAAATATGTCTGGAAAGGATCTCAGGAGGTCATCTAGTCTGAAAGGATCATCACTGTATCTGTACCATGCTGGAGTTTGACAGAGGTTCCATACTCACTAGGGCATCTGTTGCAGTGCATAAGCACCCTCATACTTAGTTCTTCCCTGGGTGTCTACATGTGCACTTTAATGTGCAGTAGCCTATTTTACTGTGCCTCGAAGTGTCACATAAAAAAAACTTGCAAATACGCTAATGTGCAGTAAAATAGGCTACTGTATATTAAGTGTCACTAAAAAAGCTCACGCTTTTGCTACTGTTCATTAGGGCAGCCTAATGTGCATTCATTTCATACCTCACATTGGAGATACTAAATGCAATGTGTATTAGGAAAATCACATTAATGTACATGTAGATGCACCCCCTGATACCTAACCTAAATCTCTTGTTGTAATTCCTTTCCTACCTGAGCAGAGAAAGAGAACAGTGGATAGCCATCCATCCCCTTTATAACAATCCTTTTAGTATTTGCAGCCTGTTATTCCCACACTCTCACAGTCTTCTCTAAATTAAAGAAACCCAATATTTCCAACCTTTCCTATGTCAAGTTCCTGGACCAAATATCATTTACATTTTTCTCCTGTGGACTATCTCTAATTTTTCTACCTCTTTGTAAGGTGCACAGAACTGGACACATTACTCCCACTACTCAATTTAGGAGCCAAATTCTGCCCCTCTCAGGGACTTAACATACACCCATCTTCAGCATTTCCTATTGGCCTTTTTAGGCCGCTCCCTTCTTGTTCATCATACTGGCCCTTTTAAATCCTGTTCTGAGGAACCTGTAAGCATCTATTGTATCTGGAGCTTAGGAACCCAATTCAGCACTATTTATTTCATAGGTGTCACATAGCCTTCAAATTTACATTGTCCAAGGCCCATTGGGGATCTAGCCCTACCTAACTTGCTGATGCACACAAGAACCTGTAGCTGAGCAAAGACTTGAACTCAGGTTACCCAAGTTACCCAAGTTTCAGTCCTACCTTTCCCATAAGCCATTCTTCCCATTGCAGTTCCTGTCCTTACAGTATATGAACATGAAATATGCCTGTCTCCGTTTGTAAAATGAGGAATTGAGAGACAGCAGGGATAATTAACTTGTTCAAAGTCATACAGGAAATCAGTGACAAAAGTCTGGGATGAAACCTTCATCGCTTAGGCAGCTTTAAACACAGTGTCCCTTCATAGCATCTAATGAAGTAAGCCACTGCTTGCAAAACCTTATGCACCTATGATTTAGTTAGTCTATGTAAGTCAAATCTACCACAAATCCAGCCTTCTTCTTCAAAAATTATTTAGGTTTTGTAGCACAACACAGGTAGAACATGAACCTCCAAAAACAAGCTGCCACTTAATTTCAAGCCTATCTTTAGTACCGTAGTTCCATTCCAGACCAATGTATTTGTCCACCTATCCCTGGTAAGTAGCAAACTGAGATCTAATAAATATCCCCACAGACCTGAGGGCATGTGTATGTAAAGGGGGAAAAATCATGCCCTGGCCTCTACTACTTCCACATCACAATTTTTGTGCATTTTGTGTCCAGAAAAGGAATCGTAATCTATACCTCACAGCAGAATTCAGCTGCAAGAGAAATGGCCAAATGTGAGCCTACAGCATTTTACCATGAGCCACAAAGTCTCGGATCATTTCATGCATGGATTTGCAGTCCGCATTTCCCTACCTAGGCAGAGGGCACTTCTAATAAAGTCAATTTTATGCTAGTTAGGTGTGCTCACAAGTTTTTAGCAGATTGCCAGAGTAACTTTAGTTTGAGCAATGTTTGGATACAACTTCTTTAGAAAGTAAAAAAGAAAAACCCAAGTCAAAATTTCAGAATATTTTACAGTTGTTATTGAACTCAAGATTTATCAAGGTCAAACAACCACCCCTAAGCCTCCATCCATACAACTACCAATAACACAGAGACACATAGCTGATTTTAAAGGATCCCTTTGCTCCTACGTTTTGGCCTGAGAAGTAAAAATTTCACAAGTTTTATTGAGGCTAGGCCAGAGGTAGCTTTCCTATATTTCTCCAAAGATCATTGGCATTCTCTATGACTGTACCTTATCTTTACCTTTGTTTCATTTCCTGTTGTTTTTGCATTACTGTCTCCTTTGATTTAACACTCAAGTAAGATTATATCACACAGGTAAACTGACATGCATGCTTTATTAAAAAATCTTAAACATAATTTCCTCATTCTCTATAAAAAGCAAGTATGAGAGGAACATGAAGCATGTTATAAACTGAATCAAGAATTTAAGCCCAGGAACAAACAGGAACTCTCATGGAGAATGAATTTATAGATATTCAATAAGGATAAATTCTATTTTATATAAACTGCAGAATTATAATGAAAGTAATGTATACTAGTACTATTTAACCAGGCATCAAGTCTGTAACATAAATTTGTCTCTAGTGGGTTATGGAATAGAGAAAATCCCACACAATTTACTGATTCGTTTTGATGCACTGGCTGGGGGAGTAGTTAGCTGATTGCACGATTTCACAATGATTACACACTTAATTTATACAACACAATTTTATTTTAAAACTCTTTGCTACGTATATAACACTGCTTAGCTTTAAGAAACACCACAAACATTAAAAACACAATAATTGCATATATCAGAAACAATGCTCTGAATGCACTTCCTTCCCAAACAATGCTATAAGAATTAGTGTTACAAAAACAACTACAATTACAACTAAAAGTTAAATTTGAATCAATACTGTTATTTTTCATAATATACTTACAATCCTAGAATTCCGAGAAGCCAAATACCAAAATATGGTTTCATTCCTCAGTAGTACAATTTAATGGGTTGGCCTCAGTAGTACGGTCCAATAGGCTGGCCTCAGCAATACAATTCAATGAGCTGGGCTCACCAGTGATAGGACTACGTCCCCTTCCTTCAGTCCCTTTCGGGCACTCTGCGGCTTCAGCGTGAACTAAGGGATTCGTGTTCACGGAGAGGCTTGATTAGGCGATCAATCTAATCCGACCTTATACTTGCGATTCTTCCTTCGTTGTTCTGCAAGTGAAGTCACCTCCAAATTGGGACAGTAAGTTACAGGTTTTTATTGAGTGAGCTGCCGTCATTGGGCTCCTCCTACTCAATTTATCATACCTCCCAAATTTGGGCTCGGATCTTACTCGACAGAAATTACCTTTGTTGAGCATTTTTTAAATTATTCTTGGGGAGACTTCCATATCACTGTAAATACTCTTTTCTTTTTACCAGTCTGGTTAAAAGGCCTTAGGCTTTGATGTCTCGGAATTTAGGACATTTGCTTTCTTTGTAAAAAACTTCTAAAGGTACAATTTAGATTAAGGTTTTAGGCGAAGTCAGGACATTTCGCACGTAGCTCCAAAACAATGAGCTAGATAAGGAGATAGATCCTATCTTCTTCCTGAAACTGGCTAATGGGCAATCTTTACAAACATTCAAACTATTTCATTCAATATGACAAAATTCAGCAAACATTTCAAATATTTTTGAAGTTTTCAAACCTCTTCTTACTGGGATTTTGAGTTTTTCTGAGACAAATAAGGATAGATTTTGTTTCACTTTCCAAAGTAAAAGTTTTGGGTCAAATGATGCTTGTAGTTACTCCTACATAAACCAAGAATAACTCCTACAACATTAACTATACAGTTAATGGTCTACACCAGACCGAAGGCACAATTCGCCCCTTCCTTGAGTTGTATTTACATTCAGGGTTCTGTACTTTTGCCTAAACACTACTGTGTTGTATTTAACTCAGTGTTAGATGGTAGGGCATAAATGTTTTGTTTTAGATCAATTTTAGCATAATTTTGTAAAGCTAAAAGTGATTTAGTAACTTTCCATTAAAAAATAAGCTAAATGACTATGTGTTTCCCTTCTGATATAAGCAAACTGTTTGGAAAGTGTGATGTGATCATAGAGCCCTGCTCCTCTGGACCTCCTAGACAGGACTAGAGGGCTATATGAGGGGAACAAAATAAAGATCAGGCAGCCCTGGGAGAGGGGAAAACTACAACATACACAAGATGGCTAAGCATGCCTCTGTTTCACTTGTACCACAAGTATACAAATCTGAATCGACAAATCTGAATGGACACTAATTTGGCTCAACACCAGGGGCATCAAAAATATGATCTGTGGATGTGGCTCATACAGCCCTTGGGGCGTATCATGGACTGGACCACCCAACTCCACCAGCAGGATTATGCCTGCTGGGCTTGTCGCCATGCCTGCAGCAGTAGCATTGATCCCTGTTTTGGCCTGGTTCCAAAACCAAGGGAGTTGATACCACTTACCTCCCCTCAGTTACACCCCACTGACATCAGGGTTTTTAGCTGCTCCTGGTGATTACAATCTGGAACAGAGGAAAGCAGGGGTGTGTGGGTAGGGTAGACAAGAGAAAGCAGTGAAATTGTAGAGCCACACCAAAACAGCAAGTCCAGCAGCCACAGGGATTAAAGCCACCACTACTGCTTGTGGGTCATCCAACCTGTGGGAAGCCCCATGGTCCAGACCTAGCCCATGGGGCCCAATGAGTTTGACATCCCAAGCTACAATGAAGGCTAGCTATAAAGGGCATGATGAGGTCAAATTCAGCTCAATACTTTGGCTTTGTTAAAATTAGGCTTTACAAATATAAGGCTCTGAAAACTGAAGTATTTATATGATTTTCTTTTAATCCATGGCCACATTTAAATCAAATATTTATGTGTGGTAATTCTAGTACAAACACTGCATGTGCATGAAAACTTGAAAAGGTCTGAAAGCTAACATAACCAATAATTGTACAAAATGAGAGAAAATAAATAAATGGTATAGGGAGGGGAAGGGGCATTAGAAGAATAAGGAATTACCTGTAAAACAGGTAAGCAAATATTTGCTTTAAAATCAATAATTTTTTAAGCAATGTTCTTTTAAGTCCTCCAAAATTTTATATTTTAAATATTGTCTAGCATGCATTTGCCTTTTTATCAGACTACTTGAGATGAGTTAGATGCAGGGTCATTAGGAAGATATATTTTCTGTGTGAATTATCATATACATCTCTGAAATGCTCGGAAGATTGTTCTTTATATCACATCTCTTTTATCCCATGAATTTCATCAGCTTGCATTTTTAAACAAGAAAGTTGCTGTAGGGATATGTAGCCTTTCACCTTTTATATTGATTTGAATTGTCCAAGTTGGGAATAATCAAAAGTTGTCAGCATCTGATAGCTATTCGGGGTAACAAGTCTGGTCCTAGTCCAGGGCCTAGTGCACAGATATCTTCCTTACAAAATTCTAATCAGTGCTGGCAGGGGAAAAAGAGATGCCAAAGAATGAATGGCCAGAGTGAATACAGTACCCCTTCCTCAGTGCTCAGATGTGGTCTCTCTAGGGACAAGTACAGACCATCAAAATTCCCGATTCAATTGATTCAATCTTTGCAGGTTAGTTTAAGCTGCGTAGACTGAACTGATAAGCAAGTGAACAGACATTCACTTCTGATTCCAGAAATGCAGCCACATGCCTACAATGGCCCAGGCCAAACACCAGGGAGCACTAGAGCACACCTCCCTGCTCAGCTAGAGCAGACAATTTAAGCCAAGACTAGCTCACCCTCCCTGAGAGGGGTGTTTGCAAGTGAGGTACAAAGCATCCTGGGATGCTGGGGGACTGTGAGTTAACTTAAATCTGTTGGGGATCTGGGACAGAAGTTCAATAAACCTATTTAGCCTAAATGAGATAAGTATGATACGACATCCATCCAGGTTTATCTTAAACTGGTTTGGCCATTTTGAAAGCAGTTTATGTGCATAAAATTTTTGTTGTTACAGGTTTGAACCAGTTTCCAATCACTTATACCAGTTTATGTGTAATTTCTGTCTCTAGCATAACTAAGGGTGAAACAACCTGCTAGCACTGAGAGGCAGCTTTTGTGGCTGATTCCCAGTCTATTCCTCTTACATAGTTTAATATAAATTTTAATTTCCAGAGCTGTCAAATTAACAACTATGATGATTACTAAATCTACATGAAGAGATAGAGGAGGGAGGAGGAAGTACTTTGATTGATTACTCATTTAAGTAAGTAGGTATAACAGTTCAATGTAATACAAATAAAGCCCACTGATTAATGCATTTATTTGAATGAATAATCAGTAGACTAAACATAGCATTTATATTGTATCTAGTTAGCCAATATTTGTGCTTAAAATCTGTTGTTATCATTTTCAGTGGTGTATCTCCCCTCTATGCAGCACTGGTCAGGCCACAGCTGGAGTACTGCATCCAGTTCTGGACGCCGCACTTCAAGAGGGATGTGGCTAGCACTGAGAGGGTCCAGAGGAGGGGTGCTGGCAGGATCAGGGGGCAGGCCCCAGGAGGAGAGGCTAAAGGGCCTGAACCTATTCAGCCTCCACAAGAGAAGGCTGAGAGGGGATCTGGTGGCCATTTACAAACTCACCAGGGGGGACCAGTGGGAATTGAGGGGGGGCTCTGTTCCCCCGGGCACCACCTGGGGTTATTAGGAATAATGGCCACAAATTGTTAGAGAGCAGGTTCAGGCTGGACATCAGGAGACGTTACTTTACAGTTAGGGCTGCCAGGCTCTGGAATGGGCTCCCAAGTGAGGTGGTGTTCTCTCCTACCTTGGGGGTCTTCAAGAGGAGGCTGGACAGATATTTGGCTGGGGTGATATGACCCCAGTACCTGTTCCTGCTCGGGACATGGGGTCAGACCTGATGATCTGTTTAGGTCCCTTCCGACCCTAAGCACTATGATACTATGATTTCCAAACTAGTTCCACTGAAATCAATAATGCTATTCTAGGTTTATAGTGGTAAACAAGAAAAGACCCCAACCTTTTTGTGATAAGAAGAAAAACTAAATAATTAAATAAAATGCACTGAATGCATTTCATATTCTTTTTACCTGCTTTTAGCTCCTCAATTCTGCCACCATGCCTGCTCATTGAAAAAAGCCAAAGGTAACGGGATTTCTCCAATCTTCAGTAAAATCCACAGAGAATTCGAACAAGAATATAAAATGCATGGGAAGTAGCATTTCTTAGTGTTAGTTTAACAGATGGCACAAAACCAACTTCTGGCCACTCTTCTGTCCAAAGCCAATGGGCATGTCTACACTGTGGTGGCCAGCATCAAGTTGCCACACCGTGAAAACATGGACATCATATGCCAAAAATAGGTCATGTTTTTACCAGCAAAGTAGTGCAGGGTGCATCTAGCACCATCCTCATGAGTATCCCTAAAACTGAATATGACACTGGGCACAGGTCAAAAACCAAATATGTGACCTTCTTTTTGGCATGAGGAGCAGAAGTGTGTGGTCAAGGTATGTTTTCGTGAGGGTACTCCTTAACATTCTCTGAAATAGTGTACATCTGCCCAATGTGTCTATCTGGGTGCAGTTATCCATGGTATCAGATCCAACTGCAATCTCTAAAGCAAGATACAGCTCTTTGTCTTTGACTTCAAATGAAAGCTGAGTGGATACCCAAGAGATAGACTAATGGGTCTTTTTTATTTCTATAATAATCCTGCGTTCCTGAATAATTTAAGGCAATAGTTCAGCTTCAATCGTCAACAATACAAAATATTATTTATTGGCTTTTAAAGGAAAATATGGCAGTTCTCTACAAGGAATTCATCCCTCTTTTCAAAGGTATATTATTTGTGTTCAGCTGGGAACTGTAAGAACGCATTTTACAAATACCATTGCAAAAATATTATCTCTGAAAACCTGTAAGTGATGCTGTTGGAATAGAGTTTGATACCATTGTGTAGATAACGTCTGTAGATGTCATAGCAATGCATTTTCTGTATTTCCAACATAATTTCTAATACATACATGAAAGCATGAAAGCATACCTGACACCATGCTCACAGTGTTCAGCATAGGTAGACAACGAAAGTCTGTACTAATTCTGAACTGTGCTTTATTGTCAAATCCTATTTCAAACTGAAACTTTAAACAAATGCCACACTTTACCTTTGACAAGATACTACTTCAATCTAAGCATTTTAAATTCTGTAAAAATAAAATTGAATTAGAGGTCAAAAATCCTTTATAGCATTTAATATTTTATTATTTAGGGAAAGTGATATAACATAGCTTGTAAGATATTCAAGGATAAATGGAAAATTTTCATTTTCTAACTACCCGGACAGAAATGTTTAGATAAAAATACAGTAGGAGAAATTATTCCAAACTGTTTTTTTTGGGGGGGTTTCAAAATCTTGATGTGCACCTCCAAATTGTCCAGCCTTATCTTGCTAAAAGTCATAGGTTTTTATTTATATGTTTTTCAATAGTACAGTGCATTCAAAAATCAGAGATGTAAAAATGAATGGAGAGTGCTTAATAACGCAGCTTCATTATGTCTTTTCAATGCAAGTTAATTTGTCTGCAGGACGTTATTTTCCATGGAAACTATGGATTGTGTTAGCACAGCTCTATAGGAGATGTAATACAGATTTTTGCAAGATCTTACAAGGAACATTAAGGAGCAGATGCAAAAGGGTCTACTTACCTGCTGTTTCTAGCTCAATCAATGACTGTTGGGAGAATAATGAATCATATTTAAAACTAAAATTTACACCTGTGCCTGGTATAAATCAAGCAACTTCACCAAAGTCAGTTTACATCAGCCCCCTTCTATTAATATTTAAGTCCCATTAATGAACTGAGTCCTTTATATTTCACTGAGCTTCTGATACCTTATGCTTAATTGCATTTCTTTAAATCAAGCCTGCTCAGTGTATGGTTAGCCAGGGTCCACACACCTCATAGGCCACAGTCCCAGGAGCTGCAGGAGGTGCCATTTGCCATGTTGAAGCCACCCCCTGCCTCACTTCAGTCTCTTCCTGCTATGCAGGCAGCCAAGTACACCCCTACCCTGCTGCATGCACAAATCAACCCCACTCCCAGCTGTGCATGTCACACAGACAGCTTGACTGCATACACAACATGGATACCTTGGCCTCCTGCAACATGTGCAGCTTGGAAACTCCAGCCCCCTTCCACTGCACTGCAATGTCCCCAGAGGCAGGGGAAGGCAGTAGAAGTCAAAGGAGGATGAGGAGCTCAAAGAACCCAGCTGCCAGGGCAGGAGCAACAGTAGGAGGAGAACAGTGGTAGCTCGGTGGGAGCCATGGGCCCCATGCTAACCCTTTGGGGGCTGCTTGTGGCCTGCAGGCCACCAGTGAAACAGTGCTGCCTTAAATCAAAGGGAGCAGAAGGTTGCAGTTAATAAGTTTAATTCAACCAATCCATTTTTTTTTTTATAATACCTCACCTAAAGCTTAGAAGATCCATTATATAGGGATAAGCATAGGTTAATTCAGATTTTCAAGCAAGGCCTAATCAAAGAAAAGGGATAGAATCTAGAAGGAGAAAAAATGCTTTTAAAGAAGAGTATCCAACTTCTTTATATGCATAGGACTAACCATAATGTTAGACTGCAGCCTGAGTAACTGACTGCATAGAGGTGTGCTGCCATGGAGCAAATCGCGTATCGCCCTACTTCCCTACATGCTCTACACTGTTTCCCAGGGAGCCGCTTCTCATCTTCAAGTGGCCAGGCTACCAATGCTGGCTGGGAAACATGTGGGAAGGGGGCTCAAGGTGATGATCAGTCATAGAGGCAAAGGTTCTCCTGAGTATCAATCGAGCAATGTTTGAAACCCTGCCGACCCTCTCACCAGGGCTACAGTCACAGTGCAAGCAGTCATGTCTTGGCTGAACAATTCAGGGCTAATCCCTAGTTTAGTCTGCAGTCCAAGAGCAAAGAAGCCATTTAAAATAGTAAACTGACAGCCAAAATCACATATTAGAAGGGAAGTCTCGAAAGATCCATGTATCTTGATTGCCTAGCACTTAAAGGATTCTTCCGTCTTTCTCCCACTCCTAACCCATAAAGAAATGTCTCAGGTTAGATAAGTGTCTTCCTACTCTCTAAGGATGTCTGAAATATGAAATGCCAGTTAGTCTCTATGGTGCTACCCTGCCCTGCCTTCTGCCTGATGTCAAACTAGCATGGCTTACCACCACTCTCCCTTGTTTAATGGAAGTCTGGGTATAGTTAAATTGTGCAGGGTTAAGCGCTCTCACTTCGGCTCCTCAGAAACAAGTCAGCAGTCTGCTAAATGACTGAATGCTCTGAATGAGCCGCCACACAACCAAGAGTAGCAAATCATCTAAGATCACATAGAACGGTGGTTCTCAATATTTTTAGACTCAAAGCACCCCTTTTTAGCCTCAAGACACCCTTTGGGAAATGCCAGGTCTTACTTCTCACTTGTTTTTGGATCACAGAAAAATAATAGAGCAATTCTTCTTCTCTTGCAAAGAACTCAGGAAGACCAAAGAGGTTAGAACATTTTTTACACTATGGATTCCTAATAGGTTTATCTCATGAATACTATTTGTACATTTAACAGCAGCACCGTAGAACCGCAGCTGAGAATCACTGATCTAGAAGGTGCCACCGCAGCTACAGCATGGGAAAGTCAGATCAAACTTCTTCCGTGTTCCCTTCCTTCCCCCCTCAGTGCCTGGGGCATCATTCTTCCCCCAGGAGTATCTAGAGACATCTCCAGAAACTTCAGAGTGCTGAAAATTCAAGCTTCAAACCCTACATCGATGCTTAATAAGCAGGTCGTTGCCATCGTATGCAAATCAAGTTTGTTTTTACCTTTGTCCCTTCAAAAGCCTTAAAATTATATTCAAGAACAATGTAAAAAGTATTATTCATGTGGCAGTGTCAAGCACATGAAAGTTAGGAAATGTCAAACTTATAGTTTATCCATGCAATCTTAATCTGGTCCTCTTTGTACACAAGCATTACTTAATGAATTAATTAAAAAATCAATTTATTTCCAATTGGATGTCTGTCTCATTCACTGCATCTGAAGGATGCCCCTCCCCCCAAATGAGCTAAATGACAGTTGCACAGGCAAACATTCATCTGGCTCGTTTGGACTGCTGACATGTTGCGGTAGGGTCACTATGCTTTTACCAAATACTCCTTGCGTCTCTAACTTGTGAAGATGGAGCAAATCATGATTTCTCTAGCCAGACTCTTTCTATGACCAGTTTCTGATAAAGAAGTGTGCACCCTACCCTTGCTGTTACATGAAAAAAGACTGAAAATATCTGCTTCTGGCAAATATAAAGGGGATAAGAGGAAGGGAAAGTAAGTTGTAGATGAAGGCTGGCATGAACTTCAGCGCCTGCAGGTCTCATTTAAAAATAAAAATGCAGAGATGTGATATCTGGAAAGCATCAGAGGAGAAGAATGATACCCATTTATCTTTTGCATTTTAAGTGCTGCTGTCAGCCCCACACAAACTGGGCTTGTTAGCTTTTAATTTGCTTTAGAGGCCATCTGCTGTCTTGACCACTTTAAAGGCAC
Source organism: Alligator sinensis (assembly GCF_000455745.1). Lineage (NCBI taxonomy): Eukaryota > Metazoa > Chordata > Crocodylia > Alligatoridae > Alligator > Alligator sinensis. Next base: position 524,305 of record NW_005842590.1, read on the forward strand.
ATTATATCAAAAGCATGGTTTTCCAATTAGCTAGTATACTTGACAGATTTTTTTTCTTTAAAAAATCAATTTTACAACTGCCACAGCCAATTGCTGGGGCACAGAAAATCCTTATTAGTGGGGAATTTTATGAGGTTTGTAAACCATGCAACTTTTACAATTTTCTTTAATTGAACTTCACATACTAGATGTTACATTAAAAAATCCTTAAAGAGGCAATTTTACTATATATACATAAAATTTATCGTATTAAAATTTGTAAAAGCTATGTTAATGAAAACTTTTTAATATTAGCAATATTATAAACTATATTAAGAGCAAAAAGTAGAACTGATGGTCAGTGTTGCTATCATAAGTACCCAGCAGTGAATGGCCAGTTAATATACTAGGATAAAATTCAGTGCTGCTTTTATATGGTGACTCAGTCACAATTAACAAGAATTATTTAATTTAATACAGGTTTCATATCATAAAGTATATTTATCTTACTTTATATATGGTCTGCTCCAGACTAGTACACCTGAGAATAAAATCTGAACACATTTTACTCCTTTGCAAATACCACCTGTGCCAACTATATTGTCTTCACTTGAGGAAGCAAACTGGCTGTCTCATTGGATGAGAGCTGTGCAAATAATTGACATTATGGTTATATGGCAATTTAAAACATTTTAAAAATTGTTTTGGGCTTACTTGAAACCAATTTTTTTTTCATAATTTTTAGCAAATCAAAAAAAAAATCAGATCAAATTAAACCTTCTTGTTTCAGGGCATTTTTATCCCTGTGAACTGGGTAGCATTCACAAAACAGACAAGGAACTGTCACCATTAGACCTGAAGTGCAGTAGTAAGAGCCCTTGCTCACTACTATAATTGTGTACAACATTCAGGTTGAACCTTTTTTACCCAAGCATGTGTTTTAGATGCAATACAATCCATTAGCACAAATACAAGGCCTCCTCTGAACTATAATATTCATAACCCCTTCCCAGCTTCTTCACCTGCTTGAAGTACCCTGGGAATTGGAAACCTATCCTTAACCCTACAGAAGAAAATGATAATTTTCTTTAAAATATACAGTAATACCCCAAAAGGTTCCAAGTCAGCAGTCTATAGTTTGCTGTTATCATAGTATATTACGTTTTTTAAAATAACAGGAGGCAAGAGCAGGAAAAGGATAGGTTTACTTTGTCTCTTTGTTGCTATGAACAGTGGTTTAACTCCATCCACACTAGCAATTTGAGGACTCCTGCTTCACAAGATTCTAGTTAAGTGTATACAGTGTTCAATCTTTCCCCTTTTAAATATGCCACTAGATCACCAGCTGGGACTCAAATTTAAGAAGGCCATTTGTGAAACAGTGGATGCACCATACCTAACTGAGAAGCTCTGTATACTGGTACATGGACATCTGGGAGTACAGAGCAGAGTAGGTAAGATGTATTAAAGATGCCATGGTACCCAGCAATAACACCACTGTTAATATTCACTATAAGTAGTAAGCATAGAAAATCTAGTCTTTTTGGTTTTGATAAACAGGTTTGCTGAGCATAAACAAATAAATAAGAAAATGCAAATAAATTTAATTTTTACCAAGGTTATTTTATTTTATTATGGAATGTAAGGTTTTTGAAGATAAAGCAACTATGAAAATGTATTACACCTACTGCTGCTTAAGGAAAATATAGGCTATGACACGTTCTTCCACCACTCTAGGGAAAGCAGTTACAATTATGAACAAGCCCTTTAAGGTAATAAATGGATTTTCCATAAGCTGTCATATCTTTCTGGCTGTTATATTAATTTTGTCTTTACTGCACTCACTAACTTTACCAATAACATCATTTCAGCATTCTTATGCAAGAAGCTAAGTAATATTACATGTAACCTAATATTTCACTTTAATAACCATTTATTTTTGAGAGATCAGGCTCTCAAAACTCCGCTGAAGTAAGCTGTCTTTTGTGAAATACTCTTTTAAGTGTGATACATTATTGTGTTTGGCCTTCTGTAGGCAAAGGTTTTGCCACACAATAGTAATCTTCTAACAATAAAAATTGCAGTTGTACCAACACATTACATCTAGAAGTCATTGACTCTGCTAATACATGCTGCTTTACAATTAGAACTCACTCCAGCCTGTTTTCTCAGTGGTCATGTAATATGGATAAAACTCATTCATTTTAGAGGAGGATAATAGGACATGTTGTACAAAATAGGAAAATGCCATTGTGGGTGACTTCATATAGTTCCAAGACCATGGATCTCCCCTTCAAAAAGCCAGAATTTAGTGTTTAGGCATGGAAGACAGGAAACAAGGCATTCTAATCCCAGGTCAGCTATTAACTTGCTTCATGGCCTAAACCTCAGGCAAAGCACTGAATTGCTCAGTCTTTCAAGGTAGGGATTGTTTTTTAACATTTTCAAGCAAAACAGCCTTGAAAATATTTCAGCGAAGAATTGCTTCAATGAGACAATTAATGTACGGTCACTATGGCGTCACTATGCTGGTTGTCACATAGGTTGGGAGGGATTTCCACCCCGTGCTTCCCTTCCTCAGAGGCATTGGCTGTTAGCTGCAGCCAAGGATGGGGATTTTGACTGAGCGGTGCCAGTGCTCCTGCTGGGACTTTAAGCCCAGAGGTTCCTGGCTAGTGGATCTTTCCCTCTGCTCAGGGTGAAACCACTTGCCATTTTTGGGGTCTAGAAGACATTTTATGCCATGGTCAGATTCATATGGACTGGAGAGCAAGAGTTGCCTTCCTTTGTAGTGGGCTTGTGGCTCTCTTTCTGAGATTTTGTAAGTGTATATTAACAACCTTTACAGCTACAGGATAAAGCAGATGCCCCTGCTTTACCCCTAGCAGATTAGGGTTTTATGTCAGAGTTGACTGTGTAGGTTTGCCATGAGATTTTGTCAATGGATTAGTATAGCGTGGTTTGGATAAGGGTGATCCTGTCTCAGGCAGGGGGTTAGATTAGATGACTGTGGGGGTCCCTTCCAGCCCTACTTCTCTATGATCCCCTAGCTAGAGCACTTCAAAACTGCTGCAGCTACATGCAGCCACAGCTCTCCAGCCAAGGGATGCTACCGAGGGCAAAGGATTTCGATGTGGAGGGCAGCAGTGGGGGCTCTCCAACTTCCCACAGCTGGGATTCAAACTTTCCAGTCCCAATCATCTCTACCTCTAAAGCAGAGGTAGAGGATATTGGGGTTGGAGACCCCAACACAGGCAACAACAGCAGTTCCCCAGGAGTGGCTGAAACTAGGGAAAGGGTCCCAGCAACTGCACAGTCAGCCTCCCAGACTGCCCACTCTGCTCTCCCTCCCTCCCTCCCTCCCTCCCCACTGGGTGTTGTTCAGGGGGGGACACTGTGGGATTCTGGAGGACCTACCAGTCCCCTGTCACTGTGCACAAGTAACAAGAACTGAAACTTTCCAAAAAAGTGTAACCCGGGTACACCCAAGGGTGTGCTCTATTCTCAACCAGATGGGATGGGTAGGTAGGAGGGGGGGTGCTGTGAGACGAATGCCAGAATTTTGAGCAGATCCCTCTTTCCTTTACAGAGTTAGCCCAAGCCCAACGTTCTTAACTATATACAAGTTACTGAGTTACCAACATATATATATATATATATATATATACACACACACACACACACACACACATATATACAAAACTCTTTAAGATAGATATAATTATAGATATAAATACAAATATACAGATAACGGTCCATTAGCTGGAGGAAGTCGGCCCTAGGGAGGGCATTCGGGTAAGTACCTGTGCCTGAGGCCCAGAAGAGGGGTGGATTCCAGGACAGTCAACCCAGCAAGTTTATACCACAAGTGGGTTATCTAATAAAGACATCCTTACAGAACACATTATACAGAATTAATACACCAAACTATTTATAATAGCAACAATAACAATAGATACCGAATAGGAAACATAACTATACCAGATATTAGATGCCCCCCCCCCAGGCAGCACCTGCCTGCAGGCACCCAGCTCAGGTGGTCCTGGGTGGCACCGTAGCCACAGAGGGAAGCACTGGTCCCCCACACAGCTCATGCAGGCAGGCTCTAGTGAGAAAAAAAAAAAGATCAGGCTCGCCGCTTTTTTTCCTTGGGCAGAGCCTGCCTTCCCAGGATGCTGCAGGGCTTCCTGCAGAGCCCCTGAATTGCACAGAGCCCAGTGCTTTGCTCCATGGCTGTAGAGCAGCAAACTAAAACTCCTCAAAGGAATTTTAGTTTGCTGCACCCCAAGTCATTTAAGGCACATTACACCGCCGAATTTGCTACAGCAGCTGGAATTACTGCGCAATATGCCACCAACGCATGCAAACACCAACACCATTAAAGTGGTGCACAAGCATTTAACCCACTTTACAGTGTCATGCCCCTTGTTTAGTCTACACATGGCCTTTATTGCCCTAATATTTAATTGCTTCATAAACGGTAAAAGACAACAATCAATTGAGCCACCTTTGGCAGCTCCTGGGACCTCTTGAAGAAAAATCTATGCCCTTTTCTCAGATGGGTATTATGGGGTTTTTAGCCTATTAAGGAGCTATTTAGTGTCTTAATTCAATGACTATGGATTGGCTTTGCCTGCAGGTAGCACATGGAGCAGAATCTTCTTATAGTGAAATGGGCTTTATTTTATTTTTTGTTTCTTGACAGCTTCACTATAGCAGCAGATAGTCCTGCCTGGCACATAATCATCCTTATCTAGCAAGGATTCCCTTCAATCATTGCAACTGCTGATTGACCCATAGGCAAAACTACAAACCTCTGCTCTGGAGCAAACATTTAGATGCACTCAGCCTAGTTTCCTGCACAGCCTCATGGTAACTACTGCAAGTTAGCTGGCAATCCAGTAACATAAATACCAGGGCAGACATGCCCTTTGCCAGTAGCAGTTACAAGGCAGTGAGCCAGAGATCTATCTGCAAGACTTCAACCAAGTCTCTCCTGCTCTGATGGTCCAGAAGAGATGCAACATTTTCTATCTGGTTTCTGCCTGACAACTGGTACTTCTAAGGTACTGTTTGGCAATCAACGGCCTGTGGACTGGGTATGGCCCACCAGACTTGATTTCAGCCAGCCTGAGAAGCCCAGATATCAGCAGTATTTCAGCAGTAGTGGGGATTCTGTGGCTCTCGGTGGTGTCAGGGTCACATACACATTTGCATCTGTAGCACTGTGGTAGCATGGCCCCACCTTGGAGTTACATTATTTCAGTGCGCTGCTCCTAAAAGGTTGATGACCTCCATTCTAGGGGAATTCACCCTGGGGAATCAATTCAAACTCAGGAAAATTCACCCTAAATTCTAATTGGTTTTAAAATACGTGGAAAACCACCACAGGAAAGATTCAATGTGGCGCAAATATCCGATGTCCAACCCATGATTTGGCTCTGATTGGCTTCTAAACTGATTTATTTGAACAGGCTTTGTGGAAATTTTTCCCTATGTATGTTGGACCTAAGAAAAACTAAAACTTCACTAGAGGCAGAAAAAAAAAGTTTTAAGGCAAAGTAAAAAAAACTTCAAATGCACCAAGTCTTCGGCAGAGGGGAGCTACTCACATCACAGCATTCAGCCCCTCTGTATCAACAGAAAGGTAACCAAAAATTATTGTAAAACTTCTTCCATGTGGAAGTATCATAGAATGATTCACAGCCAGTTACAGAACAAGTAAATCGTACAGGATACGCTATGTCAGAGAGGTAGCATGCTAGAATACGAAGGCCAAGTTTAAAAAAAAAATCTAACATGGCTAAATAAACAGGCAGGATCCTGAGAGAGTGGAATTTAATTTGGACTCCACATAAGCCAGGAATAATATTATCTTTGTTTTCTTTCCCTCCCATTTCATTGCAGCTTTCCTGCAGATACCTTATAAATACTGCAAAACCCAAGCTGCCATCTTCCACCCCCAAAAAATAAATAAATGGGGGCTGGAGCTCTGTTTTGCAAGTATTTCACAAATGGTACTTCTGTAAATTTGTTTATGACTATATAGAAATTCCCAGCAGAAGGCATCTGCCTCAAGGCTGGAACTAATAACCAAGAAGTTTGTTAAAAGGTTCTTTCCTTCTATCTAGAAAATGAAGGAGATGCCATTTTAGGGCATATATTTTACATTTCAGTGTAGAGTCTTATAAATTCAGACTTCTGGGAAGCAGAATGGAGTGGTTTTGTAGGGAGACGTAATTGTCGATTGCCTAGCCTCAAGGAACCACACATTCCATATTGTGTGCTCCTGTCTGAATTTTGTATTGATTTCCTCTGACTATTGATCATCCAAAGAGCCAGTTAACTCATTATAAACATATTTTTCATACCATCAGGACAAATACTGCTGCACTACCATACACAGCTGTAAACTGTGTTTTATATATTAAATTTCCAAGCCAAATTGCATTGACAATTTTATTTCCTTACTTCCCTGACCTTGATAGGTTTAAAAATCTGATACTTAACCTTGCATTAATGGTGGGGGTTTTATTGCATGAGATTACACATTTAGAGGCATAATAATAGCCTCTTCTCCTAGGTGCAGCAGGACTGGAAGGCATACAAATACCAGCCAGGGAAATCACTGGTAAGGGAGAAAGGGAAGCTTTAGAGGCATCATCCTTTTCCCAAGTCATTGAAATAGCAACTTTGCATAGAGTCGATTTGATCTGGATTCCACAGGGTAAACTTCGGGGGGGAAACAGCTCCGCACACACCGTCCCCAGCTCAATCACAAGACTTCTCCTCTAAGAGTTAAGACTGCCCCTTTCGATAGTAACTCCCCTGGGATCCTAATTCAAGAAGCCAAACTCCCTTGCTTTCATAAGGAGAAAAGTTGTGTTTTTATCTCTGAGTTAGCTAACTATAAAAATCAACATGCAGCTTTCACATGAGTTTCCAGATTGAGTTACAGGCCTGCAATACAGAGATTTGTTTTTAAGGGAGCATACACCCCACCTGGTCTATGTTCACATGGCTTATTTTAAGCTGCATGAACAAAGACTGGGCACAGCATGTATAAATGCTCCCCACTCCTGGGAGCCATGCGGGGACACCAGCATAAGTAATTTTGGGTGGGGGGAAGGACAGGCAGGATCAGGGGGTAAAAATAGCTCAGTCAGGGTCATGGCAGGGGGGGGAATAGCACAAGCCTGGGGCTGGGCCAAGCAGCTGCATTTTCCCGTGGGAATAGCGCAAGTCTGGGGCTGGGCCAAGCAGCTGCATTTTCCCAGCCCTGAGGCTCCGCTGCAAATGTGTGCATAGCATCACAGAGAAAGAAGGCTGGAAGAGACCTCCAGAGATCATCCAACCACCTGCCTGAGGTATGATCATCCCTACAGGCCTTTGGGAAATCAGATTACCCCTTTCCTAGATGAGGTTAGCCTGATCTCAGGTAAGTTAATGCAACTACTCAGGTGAACTAATGTAGGTCAGATGCATCATTTTTGTGGTGATTTAAACCCTAGGTACATCTGTACAATTGCACATCCACATCCCCCTAAACCCTGGTTAAAAGTCAATCTAAATGTAACGTCTGTATGTACCCTAAGACTATAACTTCTCTGCAGTCATAAACCATGTTGAATGCGCTGAAACCGAGGATTTCTTCATGCTTGCTGTGCTTTGGAGCATTTTTATATTGAAAAGTTTCCATACTTTGGCTTTGCTTCATTTAGCTGTAAGTTTAGTACTGGGCTATTGCAATCTTTGTACCCTTTGGCCGCATCCAGATGAATGTGGCCCTGCGGTACGTGGCACTCCATCCGCGGCGCTGCACACTGCACATTCAAGCACTTCACTTCCTGTGCTGCTAACCTGCAGCATGGGGAGGAGGGTTGACCCCTGAAGATCCAGGAGTCAAAAAAAAAACATGCAGAAAAAAAGCACTGTGGTACATAAGGAGGCAGCACAGATCATCCAAAACCAGCACCTGACCATTCAGAGCCACACACCAGCTGCCAGCTAGGCTCCAAGCTGCAGGAGCTATGTGGCTACAGCTTTCCCAGCCCCCAGGACCCAGGTAAGGCTGCAGCCATGTCTCTCCAGTTGCTGGCCTCAGCCCCACCTCATCCCACCCGAGGTAACCTGCCATGCGCCAAAGGGCATGTGGCACAGGCATTCCCTAGGGATAACTAGCAGTGGCACAAGGTGTCTTGCTGCTAGTTGTCCCTGGGCAACCAAACATCTGCGCTCATCTGGATGCAGCCTTAGAGGGAAACAGATATATGCCTCCTGGAAAGGTTAACTGCCTTAGCATATATATTATATTGTATTAATTAGTACCTTAGATTCAGCTTTCCTCTTTTATTGTGATTCTCTTTTTGGTAGAGTGATTCAATAGCCACCAGACCTTATCAATATATAATAAAGGTAGTGGCAGCTGTTCACGTTAGCAATGGGAATGCCAGATGGCCTTTCTGGCACGTGACCCAAACTGACTTGTTAGATATACTGTTAGTTTACTTCAATTTTCCAACTATTTGAACAGTCCTAGTGTTATATTTTCAATCACTTCTCTTAAATAAGTTTGCGCTTATTATCTTTACTGGGTATTTTTCTCTTCACAATTTTTGTATGCTATATACCAACGTTAAACTAGCAAAATGGAAATTGCATTCTAATGCTGAAGAGAAAAGCCTACCAAAAACTTGGAAAAACAAAAACTTTAGATTTCATTATATCCATCGGGCTTTACAGTTCACCTTAGATTTACTAGTATTCTGTGGAGACCTTTTAAATGCAGTAAAATGTCTGCCCCAGGTAAAATTGCCAGCACTTTAGAACAAAGGTTTTGTAAGTGGTGGTTTATAATGCATATGGGATTTGAAAAGTACATTTTTTCTTGTCTTGAAGATAAGTCTTATTAAGATGGCATACCACCTTGGAGGCAATAACATTTTTTCTTACTTCAAACTTGCAATAATACTATTTCTTGTAAGGCAAAAGTATTTTTTAGCTTAGATGAAGCTGACACTATCTGACTAAATATTGTTCTAGCAGGATATGGATTTTAAGTAACTGTTGTTCCTGTGCACTCAGAAATCACCACTTCCAATATAAATGGGCAATTTTTAGTCTATAATTAGATTTGAAATATGAATGGTTTTTCAAACAATATTATATTTATCTAGGTTAGATATTGAATCATTTGTTGAAAATGAATGAATCAGAAAATAAAATAAATTACAGAGATAGCAAAGACCAATTAAGACATCTATTTCCCCTCCATGCCAAAGCAGGATTGCTCCCCAAAGTACATTTCCTTTAATGCTTTGTGAGATAAGGGTTTCAGCCACTGTCGAAGAGACTGTCACAATTACAGAACCTACCACAACCCTGACTTCTATCCTGTCTCTTCTGGTACATCCCCATTCAGGTTTCAGATCTTGGGCCATCATCTGTCTTTGAACAGAATCATGTTGTTCTTCTACCCTCAGACTAGGCCTCAAATTTTTCCTTAAAAATGCTATACTTACAAACCATATGTATTGTAATTACATTAGCAGAACAGGCATTTCATTTAGTTAGCTAGTCTAACAGGATTAGAGCATTTTAAATATGCGGATTGTTTTGAAATGTTCAATTGGTATTAAAACAAATCTTGGTAAATGGATTAAAAGGCAGGTGAAAAATGGAACAAGCCACAGGCACTTCAATTATTTGAAATTTCACCTATAAGGTATCATTTCAAGAATACAAGATTTAACAGAACATTTTGCTTCATAGTACCATCAATTTGTTAACTAAATTGCAGCAATAAATACTTAAAAACTCTTCCAATAGACTTACACATTGGATCTGGTTTAAGCAATACATTAAACAATTGCAATTAAGCACCAGTTGTAAAATTTCTTCAGGTCTCCTGCATAGGGCTATCACCTTTTCTGGGATGGAATCATTCTTCCACTCTCAAAATTACCTTTGGACTGCAATCTCTTGCTTATCAACTGTAGTTACCTAAGTAGGTCTTATTACCAGAGCCTGAATGTCTGACAGTGAAGCCACACTTGCCCTGTGCACATTACCCATCCCTTGATGGTGGCACTGGACACCAATAAACATGCTCTTGAAAAGGCACACTAATGCAGCTACATTATGTTTTGCTACACATTACATATGTGCAAAGTGGGTGGCATATGGTTCAGTGCTGCTCTTTACTGTAGTCCTTTGACAGTGTAGACACATCACATCTATAGATAACTGTTCTGCCTCCTCCACTTTGGCTGTTGTAAACCACTCTATGCATATTTGGTTTTTAATAATTCCTCAGACAGACTCTTCATTCTTTGCTTACTTCCATTTCCGTTGGGAAACTAATTAACAGCAGCATGGAAGCTAGCCACAGTCCTGCTCTTACTGAAGGCAACATCAACATTTAAAGGACTAGACAGCTCCCAAGGATAGTGAAGAGAAGACGACCTATTCTCCTCTTTCCTGTTTCAGATTGTCTGGATCCCAGTTCTGGGCTGTGCCTTGCATTCTCAGAGCTGTCCAGCTATGGACCATAAAAGTACAGAAATAACCTACGCACCCAAAGTGGTGAAATAACTTACATTCGAGTAAAGGTGCAAGGGACAGAGAAGCATCTTTATTCATTTCAGAGGGATACTCATGACCCAAGATTTTTCACTCTTTTTCATTTAAAATAAAAACACTGCATTTGGAAAATAAAGGAAATGATACGAAAACTACAAATCAAGTAAAAAAGAGCTGAAGCAAATCAATAACATACTTTCCTTGAAGAAACCATGTAACAAGTTCATTGCATGCACTGAAGTTAGAAACCTTATTTATAATGAAAACCACTTTACAACACAAGGAATCCTGGGGCAAAATGTTTTGATCTGCCTAAAATATTTGATTTCCAATCCTGGATTTTCATTCTGAACCAGAATAGAATTGGTCAAATATTGAAATTGTCAACAAACAAAAATCCATTTCCCCCACAGCTATAGCTGCTGCTTAACCCAAGGAGAAAAATGTAAAAAAAGTACTTTATACATATGAAGCCAGTTGATTATGAGGCTAAAATATCTACTCCCATTTGAGCATTTCATCTTGGAAATTCTGTGTAATATCTATGTCTTGACAGGGAAATGTAAAATAGAAATAAAAATAAATACCCAGGAAGAAATGTTTTTGGCTTTAAAGAAAATGTTTGCATCAATTAAAATCACAGGTCACCTTCAACATTTGTATTACAAAACACGCTTATTCTTATGCATAGGCCTATGTGACAAAAGGGTCTGTATTTTCCTTTAGGATAAAACACAAATGGTATTGAAACTCCTGCAAGTCCCTTAGCTCATTCATTATGTCATGAGAACCAGAGTATTAGTGCAGGAAACAAAGCATTCACAGAAGAAACTGAAGGCTGTTAAAGCTGAAAAATATTATTAGCATCTTACTCAACCCCCCAACCTCACACAGTCAGCAGGGTGATGGATCTTTGAACAGAACTCTAAGTTTGCTGGCCTCTGATTGATTAAATCTTTTTTTTGGCGGGGGAGAGGGGGGAGGAGGAGAGAAATACCAATCTAGTGTTGCAAAAAGATTAAACAGCATGCTCACATTTTTCACACTGTAGTTATGTGTTCAAAATAGCTCTGAGGTCCTTAGGTCTACTTAAAATAATTGCATATTTCTGTATAAATGGCTTTAAAGACAGAGGGAGAGGAGGTTGCAGAAATTACTTTTTAAGCAAAAGAGTAAAAGTTCCTGTTGCTGTGTCCTTGCAACATTTTGTGCATTCTGACGAAAAGAGATCCAGGGTCATAATGCCAGACCTTTAAGGTAATGTGGTTTAAAGTGTACTGCTATCTTTTCAGGGAAGATTTACATGACTGACTTTTCTTTGGAAAAACCATACTTATGCCCCTCTGACTTTTCTTCTTAAGAGAAATTGCTGTACAGGCAGTCCTCAACTTACAACGTTTCAAGTTACGTTTCGCACTTACAACGTTTATAAATTGACACCCTGTTTCAACTTTCTGATGTCAGTTTTGACTTCACAACGCTTGATCCGATGCCATGCCACGCCAGCGAACAAGTTTGCTGTATCACCCATCTCCCTAGAGAACATCTGTCCAAACTTCCTTGGACACTTTCTTTAAGAAAGCAGACGAGACTCCAGAAAAACCTGCAGCCAAGACTCCTGAGAAGACTCCAGTCAAGAACCCATCAAAAAGTCCAGCCAAGAGTCCTTCAAAAAGTCCAAACAAGAGCCCTTCAAAATGTCCAGCAAAGTCCCCTCAAAGAAGTCCTTCCAAATCAATATGATTGCTGTTTACAATATAAATACATTAATGTAGCTATGTTACTCATCTATAATTGATTGAATGGAAAATTCTGGGTTATTTCTGGTGAAAATAGGCTATCAAGCCTTGGTTCAGGAACCAATCCCCCATTTATAACATTGCTTCCTATGGGAAAATCGGTTCTGAGTTACAACGCTTCGACTTAAGGACATGGTTTTCAAAATCCAATTGTGTCGTAAGTCTCAGGACTGCCTGTATTTCCCACACAAACAACTTTGAATACACTCTTTGTAAGGCTCAAAAGTAACATTTACTTTAGTTCTCTTTTGACATGTACTACTGTAACAGCAGATTCTTCTCTCTCAGTGGTATAATGTATATTAATTCCTCAATTTTTTTTTTTAGCTTTCTCTCTGTCATAGAAATAAGGCAAGAAAACATTGTTGTGGCCCTGAAGAAACTCCACTAAAATCAGTGGAGTTTCTCCAAATTACCTGTCATAACATTATGTGGTAGGGTAGAAGCTGGCCTACCATATTTAACTGTTAAGACTAATGTAGCCAATTGGTAACACACAGGACCACAGTGCTCCATGACATTTCATACACACTCTTCAGAGGAAGGAGAAGAGGAAGAGTCAGATGAAAAGGCTAATTTAGGTTAACAGGAACACTCTGTGCTCTGCTGAATGTATGCATTGTAGGACAATGGTCAGTCTAATTAAATTAATTGACTCTGTAAAATTGTCACTAGGATTGCTACTAGTGATAGGCGAAATGGTTCAGACAAAATAAGAAGCAACTCAGATCTATGCTCAAAGTCCACAGCAGAGAATTCTTAACCTTTCTTTGAATGTCAGCCTTGTGTATCTTTGCATTTCCTTCTTCTCTCCAGGAGCAGAAAAAGAAAACTAATAAACAGAAAAACACTTCCAGCAAAGCATTTCAAGAAGGTTTTTCAAACATCAAATTGGCAGTCTCATAAGATTCATGAAATGTAGGTAACTTCTTATCCCTATTTGACAGATGGCTGAACTGATTCAGAGAAGATAAGGGTGGAATCCCAACCCCAAAATAATCACTGGTGTTCCACCACCAACACTGTGTAATCAGAAATCCATTGAAATGACTGTATAATGCCTATAACAAGGGTAATGCTTGACCCCCCACGAGGCCACAGCCACAGTCTAGACTGAAAGAACACAAATCCTAGTTCTCCCCAAAGTTGTTTTTTCAGCCTTTGTGAAATAAGAAAGCATGAGAAATTCTGATTTTCTGCATGTTCCAGACCAGTTATGAAGCTCAAAGAAAATTCAGATAATAGAGTGTCTTACCAGAAGGTAATCTGTGATAATTAATGTCAAAAACCTAATTATTATTTTTTCATATTGGATTAATATCCTAAAACAATACACTGTTGCACAAGACAGAATGGAAATCTTCTAGGGTTTGGTCTCCTGCTTATTCGACAGCATGGTCCAAACTGTCTCACTAATGAAGCTATAGCTCTATACTTCTGAAAACAACCTCTCAGATGAGAATAAAGAGGGCACTGACAATTAATTCAGCAACAATTCCCCATACATTGTATATGTTGATGGCAGAGTAACTATTAGCTGTAATGGATATCAAGGCATTATTGCTTACACAGGATTGACAGACTCACCAAGACAAATACCAAGATGTAATCTGCATTCACTTCTCATGCCAAAACCCAGACTGATTACTTCTTGAAGCTACGTTTTTCAAAAGTAATCTGTTAATATGATCGGTTACTTTAACAGTCTTGCTTTCTAGACAGGAAGGTAGCATACAGGTAATAAAATACTTGTCCTACTGAACAGCAGGCCCTAAGTTCAGCGATGAATGAAGTTTTCATACCAGATTTAATTATTCCTACTTTAAAATATTATCTCCCCTAGAAGAAAAAAAAAATCTAATGTTCTATTTGTGCAAATCATTGTGCCAAGGAACATGCATCATAATCATTCAACTTTCACTAGAGTAATTGATTGTGGGGGTTTTCATCATGGCCATGTAAGAGATCCAGAAGATATTTCTTAACAGCAGTAAAGTAACTCCAGGGAGTGCAGTTATCTTGATTAGCATCAGACAATTACTGTCTAGCTATTGAAGGATAAGAGACCTTGAGTTGCATCACTTGCATCATAACACCAACAATAAGAGGGTTGATTATCACATTATACCTGCTTGCTCATCCTATTTTAGTGCTCTACTGTTTCAAATACAATGTGATAAAGGAAGAAAAGCAGCAATAAGTACATAAAGGAAAAGAATGTACAATCATTTACATGTGTTTTGATTCAATTTAAAAATAAATCTTTGAGGAAAAGCATACAGAGTCTATTTTTATAAAGCTTCCACAGCTCCTTCCTCACTCTTCAGATTGGCAAAACACTTACATACATGCTTCACTTTAATCACTTGAATAATCTCATCCTTTTCCAGTAAGTGCTGAATCCTGCAAGGAGCTGATCATTTTAACCCTATTACAGTGAAGAACAAGTTTATCACAAATTAACTTCCTCTTTTCGTCAAAGAGAAATCCCCTCTTTGACTTTAGTAGGAATTAAGCACATGCATAAAATCAAGCCTGTCTTTAAACACTTTCCTGAATCAGGGGCCTATGCCTGAAACGTAGAACTATAAATTTAATGAAAATAGAGAATACATAGAAGTACATATAGTATATTGAGGGGGGGGGGAAAAAAACCCAAAAAACAAAAATCAGGAATATAGAACTAAAGCAAGAAAGGCATTACTAAAAAAATGATTCCTAAAAAAATTAAGAAGTCTGTTACATGAAGGTATATTATTATTTACTGTCAACTAAAATTACAAGAGGGCCCTGGCAGTGTATTCTAAACTATACAGAACAAATTACCACTGTGCTACACAGCATGCGCCCCAAAAGCTTTGCAGTCTTTCAAAACTTTCACCTATGACTATTCTTCACTCATGGGAACAATCAGTGAGCTTAATATTTACATGATTAAACACAACTGTACTTTCCTGAGTGACTTGAATGGATATTTCTTTGAAGGCCACTCTTGTGGTCTTTACTCAGGCAAGACTCACTTCAATGTTACAGCATCCCATTTAATTCAAGTGGGAATTTTTTTTCAGATTAGGATTTTGTGAGTGGCCCTTAACTAGAGGCAGGCTGTACAGCGAAACACAATCTAATATAAACATGAGAATGAAAACATATGGTTTCATTCATTATATTGACTGAAGATCCAACCTTAACAAATTTGGTGTATATTGCTATTTTGTTTGTGTGGAGGGTTTTTGCATGGGGTTTTGGGGTTTTCTTTGGTTGGTTGGTTGGTTGGTTGGTTTTTTTCTTAGAATTATTCAAGGCCAAGTAGAAGCAAAGTAAAAGAATAAAGGCAGAGGAATGAGTTTGGTACAAATGAATGGGAAATCTGTAGCTTTGGAAATAGAAGCTTAACATTTTTGTTTGCACTGAAATGTGTCATTGTTTTATGTATTGCAAGCCTTGAGATCACCAAAATACTTTCTTTATACATTTATTAAATAATTACATTAACAAAAAACTAGTATTGTCAAATGGTTAAAAAATTTGATCACAATTAATTGTGTGATTAAACAAATTAGTCACAATAAATCACAATTTTAATCCCACAGATAAAAACTCAAAATTATGCAAAATTATGCAGGTATTTTGCATGGTTGGGGGTAGGGTGTGTGCATGGGGGAGAAATTTGTGAAAGTGTAGGAGTCATTGGGTGTGGGGGGGGGTTTGAAGCCTAGGGAGGGGGTCCCCATACACCCTGGCAGAATGCAGGATACAGGGGGTTAGAAGTCAGGGACAGCAGCAGGGCTGGAGGAGCTGTGCCTTGGGAGTGAGGGGCAGGGGCAGGGCAGACATACCACTACCCCCCCCCCCAACAACACAGGTGTCCTCTTTTTAAACAAAATATGGTAACCCTACAGGGAAGCAGCCCAGCAGCATGTAGAGCAGTGCCCAACAAGTAAGTCTGTGGAGAGGAAGGGGCAGGGGGAGAGGGAAGGGGTAGGGGGGCAGATCCAGGCCCCCACAGTGAAGGAGGGAGTGAGGCAGGGGCAGGGATGAATGGGGCCCCAGAGCCAGGGTGGGTCATGGGACAGAGCTGTGGGTGGCTCATCCAGGGGGCATGGCTCCTCACTGCTGCACGCACCCCCAGGAGAGGCATGGGGGACTTGTGCCCCCCAGATTTGTGTGCAGGGTGGAGGTGGGCTGCTCGCTGCAGGCTGGGGCTCTACACCCTGCTGCCTTTTCCCTGGGAGCTGCGCACTGCCCAAGTGTCCCCTGCCCACCCAATGGCAGGAGGCACAAAATGGCATTGCACAGCTCCCAAGGCATAGAGCACAGAGCCCCATCCCGCAGTGGGCAGCCTGCCTCTGCCCCATACACAATTTTTTTTTTTTTGGGGGGGGGGGTACATGCCCCTCATGTCTTCCCTGGGGATGTGCACAGCAGCAGGGAGCCGTGCCCCCGCATACCCCTGGACCCCTAGGCTCCCACCCACGACTCCGCCCCATGACCTGCCCCAACCCCAGGGCCCCATTTACCTCAGCTCCCACCCCTGCCCCACTCCCTCTCTCATTGTGGGGGCCTGGATCTGCCCCTCCACCCCTTCCCCTCTACAGACTTGCTGGGCACTGCTCTAGAAGCTGCCAGGCTGTGTTCCTGGCTGCAAGCACGCTGCGCCTGCTTGTGTGTGTCTGTGTGTGCATGCATCCTCTGCTGCTTTCCTGCTGCAGCAGCCCAGAGCCCACACCCAAGCTGCCCTGCAGTTCTCTGCATTGCCACCACCTCCCTGCTGGGCAGCCTGGAGATGGTGGTGATGGCAGTGCAGCCTGGGCATGGGCTCCAAATCCACATGTATGATAAACACATTTAAAAAAAATAACACAAGAACCAATTAACATGTTAATCATGCACATTAACAGTGACTGACATCTCTACAAATAACATTTGGTTTAAAATCCAATACCTAGGTGTAAACAGCCCCATCCCTTGGAAATTCTTGAATTGAATTTTGCATCCTGGACTCTGATCTACTTAAAAGGTAGCAAACGCCTGGATAAAGTGTTCTGGTGGTACAAAATAATGCTAAGACTGTCTTGGATGGCCATCTGAGGAATGCTCAAGTGCAAAGATTTCCCTCCCATGCAGCTTCTACCGTAGTGCCTTCAACAGTCCTGTGTAAGCAATAATGCATTGGTATCCATTACAGATAATAGTTACTCTGCCAATAAAATATACAAGGTACAAGGAATTGTTGTTGAATTAATTGTGGGTGCCCTCTTTATTCTCATCTATGAGAGGTTATCTTCAGAAGTATAGATAAGGGTAAAGGCAATTATGATTAGGGTGGGCAATTATTTTGGCTGGAGGGCCGCTTAGTGAGTTTTGATAAGCTGTTGAGGGCCACATACTTAAAATTAATGGTGATGATGTCAACAAATTTTAACAGATTATAGATTTTAAAAATCATATACTAAAAATCAAACATCTACTATAAAATATTTTAATTTTATTTCAAAGTTATTTTTGTCTTGATTTATGTTTTCTTGACTAGTGTATGTAGAGGCAATTGCTCAAAATAGTCTCTTTCCTAAGGGAACCAAAACCAGCCAGCAAGACACTTGGCCCTACCTCCCATAGAGCCCTGCCACCACACAACCACCCCCTCAGGTGCAGGTCATCTGGCCCAGCCGACTTGAAAACATCTAAATGCTCCCTCACCTTCACCCCTTTACCTTCACCTGTTCAGAGCTGATTTTATGTGGATGACTGTCATTGCTCTATTCTCTGGGTCTCTGATCAGGTGATGAGTTCATGCCTGGTTTCAAGAATACTGATGTGAAGTAAGAATTAAGGAGCTCATCCTTTTCAAAGGGATCAACTGTGGGCTCCCCCTCCATGTTCAGTAAGGGACCCAGAGTGGAGCCTGATTTCTTCTTGCTCCCTATGTACCTATAGAAGGACTTTTTGTTGTCTTTTATTTCAGTTACCAGCTTTATCTCCATGCATGCCTTGGCCTTCCTTGTCTCATACCGGCAGGCCCAGGTCATATGAATGTATTCTTCTCTGGATGCTGAACCATTTTTCCATTGACTCTATGCTTCTTTTTTTCTTTTTGAGAAGTTCCCTGATGTCCCTGTTGAGCCAGGCAGGTCTCTTGGCTTCTTTCCCTCTTTTCAATTGCGTGGGGATGGCCTCTTTTTGAACATTAAGAATTGCCTCCTTAAGGAAGTGCCACAGTTCTTGAACTCTCAAGTCATCCAGTCACTGGTTGTGAAGGGCCTTTCCAACTAGACTCCTGAGTTTACCAAAGTTCGCCTTTCTGAAGTCAAGGACTTCTGTTCTGTTGTTAGAATTCCCAGCCTTATGGTGGATGGTGAATCTGATCAGCTCATGATCACTGTTGCCCAGAGTACCTCCAATCATCAGGTCACCTACCATGTCTTCCCTTTTGGTCAGCACCAAGTCCAGAGTAGCTTTACCCCTAGTTGGCCCCTCCACAGTCTATGACAAAAACAGGTCATCTGAAGTTGCCAAGAAGTTAGTTGACCTTCTGGAACTGGCTGAATAGTCTTCCCAACAGATGTCAGGGTAGTTGAAGTCGCCCATGACAATCAAGTCCCTGCATCAGTCAGTTCCCTGTAGAATGCCTGGTAACTCTCCTCTTCTTGGTACGGAGGCCTATAGTAGACTCCCACCATCATGTCCCATTCTCCCAAGCCCCCTTGTATCTTGACCCAGAGGGTCTCAAGGGACTTCCCTGTGCAATCAAACATGACCTGCAGAGAGGGGTACCGCTCTTTCACATAGAGGGGCACCCCTCCATCCTTCTCCAAGGTCAAATTATATCCTGAGTTCTGTATAGAGGCGATGGCAAATTTGGAGGGAAACAGCAGGACAGGTGCATCAGGAAATAAAAAAACATAGCAGGAAAAAGAATGGAAAATTAGGAAGGAGGATTTTTGACAATAGGAAGCAAACAAGAAAGGCAAGAGAGCAGCCAAAGAGACAGGTGACTAATCCCCTTGCTATTATTGTTCTCCCTTTTTGATCAAAGGCTTGTAGCAATGTGGAAGTTTATGCTGCAGTTTCCTATTAATCATTAAACTGGCACATCAGGTTCAAAGGATTCATGGAGGTTTTCACAGCAAGTTAATTTGCTGTATATTGTGCTTTGTGCCTTGCAAGAGTTTAACACCCTTTCCAGTGCTGGCTAGAAGCAGTGGCTGGGGACATGTTTACAGTGCTTTTAAAACTAAAAGGCAGCCTTGCCACTCTCAGTGACCTTCAAACTGAGTAGAATTGCAAACTATAAAGACTGAATTTAATTCAGTACCCAGTATGCCATTAATGTTCCACACGCATGATCAATGAGCAGAACTGTGATTTGAAAAGAACTGAATATTCATGAGAGTAGAGTCCTAACCCTAATTTAAAGGTAAAAAAATGCCATTTTCACTTTGACAAGAATATTTTGGGTTTTTTCCAAATGGTGGCAGAATAGCAATATACAAAAAACTCATCAGAAATGGTAAACCAAATGAAGAACCAATATTCTTTGTGAGCTCCTTGAAGGCTTAGGATGTAATTGGTGAAACTCATGGGACTCTGGCCATGATGACAAAATGAGATATTTGTAAAACCACAGGCCACCTTAGGCACAAGCAAATTATATTTGTCATGCAATCAGGCCCCTGAAAGAAAGCACTCTACATCTATACTGTGACACATGCATGACTGCAGATCACCTTAAAAGTGGCCAATCACACAACAAATTAACCCTCATCTAAGTGGAACTTGTGTTCCCTAGGGTCAATCTGTCAGAGCAACCTGGTGCTGTCTGCAGGAAGGGAGGAGGAGGGGAGCTGTAGATTGGTTGTTTACCTGCCCTGAGATGGACAGGAGGTGGGTGGATTGGACCCCCTGCCTTGTGCCCCACCCCCCCCAGCCCCACTTCTTCAGTTCAGGCCAGGCAAACCCCAACCCACTGCTCTCCTTCCCCCCTCCCTTCTTTCAGACAGCACCACAGCTGGGTGGGGGGGAGGGCGGGACTGCATCAACCCAGCCCCAATTACGGGACAGGTAGACAGACTCAATCCTCTCCCCCCAACCCAACAGGTGAACATATGTTGGGTTGGGACAGGGTGTTACTCTTGTCACAACCCAAGGGTGTGATTTTGTTTGTGCGCGCTTCAGCACTGCTAAATTATTTCCTGCCACTAGGAGCTTTCTTTGCAGGGTGCGTTTCTTAGTTGCAAAGAGAAATGCACGGTACAAAGGAGTTCCCGCCATTCGCATGCAAATTTGTGTCCCACTATTGGCCAGTTCTAAATTATGCCCACGTGGCGGCTGTTGATTGGCTTGCTAGCCGTATAAGAGGCTTGAGCGGTTTCCGCTCAAGTTGGAGAACTCCGAGGAGAACCCCGCAGGGGAGGACTCCACAACCATCTGGAGGAGGAGAACTTCACGTCTCGTGAAGATCTCTAAGCGCTGCAGAGCCTATCGAACCCAGCGCAGGCTATAGGGGTCTGATCAACCTCTGGCCTCTCCCCGTCGCCGAACGATCCCTCGACGAACCCCTTCCCTGCGCGCAAGTTCCACGGAGCCTAGCAAACTTCGTGTGAGTGTATCGAGATCTCTCTGCTTCGAGTTGTTTTCTTCGGTTGACACGACGGGCTCGCGTGTTTAGAGCCTTCAACCGGATTGGGCTAGAGGTTCGCATGGAAGGAACTCTTGTCCGCCTCTCTTCTTTTCTATCTGTAACCGCAACCCAAGCAAGTTTTCCTGCCTGCACCGCGACCATCTTCGGTGTAAGTAAAATAATCTTTAATCAACCGCTAAGCGTCCGTGCCTAATTCTAGCCCACCGGCCTGCATTCCCCAACCCGGCGTGTCCGGGCTGCTGGCCACAGCCCACCGCACACAGGCCCCCGAGGGCCTCGGACCGCTCCCGGCCCGCACAGCTCTAACTCATGGCACCATGAGTTAAGAGTGGAGACCTGCACATCTGTCAGTGCCTGTTATTATTGTATCCTTCACCCTTCTTTACTCACATTTTTGTGATCTTCCCACTTCTGTCTTGTCCTGCAGCTAGATTGTACAAAGTATTGCTATGAATCAATCTTAATAAAAATTACTCTTGTGAACAGACTAGCTTGACTGATATGTAGGGAGCAAGCTGAAGACAAAGAAAAAGGTTTACTAGTTTTGGGAACATACCCAAGTTCTCTATGTTTATGTATAAGTTGCAAATGGTACTAGAATATATGGGATTCCAGGGTTGATTTGGGTCCCATGTGAGAAAGATTACTTGCATTATGAGGAAACAAGAGAACCACAGCCTAATCACAACTTGTCTTCAAGCAGCAGTTCATCCTACATTGATTTCACACACTGCTCTGTTACACTTAGGTCACTCTCTGTCCCAACCCAAAGAAAACAAATCACACAGGCCTACAACATACTGGAGACAACAAGACAATGCTGTTGCAGTGAGACAACTACAGTTAACTCATTTGGTTAACTCCTTTAG
The DNA here is from genome assembly GCF_000455745.1 of Alligator sinensis. NCBI lineage: Eukaryota > Metazoa > Chordata > Crocodylia > Alligatoridae > Alligator > Alligator sinensis. The sequence continues at coordinate 546,174 of NW_005842590.1, forward strand.
TTGATGCCAAACTCCTTAGGGACTTGTCTCCCTGAAGGGGATCACCAGGGAGCCTGATAAAGAAAAAATCCTGCATGATTAGAATGAAACACCACTAATATATCACTTTCCAGTGGTGTTTCATTCTAATCATGGAAAAATGTGGATTTTGGATTACTTTTTTTAACCCAAAAATTGAGGATTTTTTTCTTTATCAGAGAAAACCAGGCTCCCTGGTAATCAGCCAGTTTGGATGAAGCAGTGTGATTTTTCTCCCCTGCCCCTTCAGGGAGACAAGTCCCTAAGGAGTTTGGCATCAACTAAAGGAGTTAACCAAATGAGTTAACTGTAGTTGTCTCACTGCAACAGCATTGTCTTGTTGTCTCCAGTATGTTGTAGGCCTGTGTGACTTGTTTTCTTTGGGTTGGGACAGAGAGTGACCTAAGTGTAACAGAGCAGTGTGTGAAATCAATGTAGGATGAACTGCTGCTTGAAGACAAGTTGTGATTAGGCTGTGGTTCTCTTGTTTCCTCATAATGCATATATAATACTTATATATATAAGTGGTGTTTCATTTCAATCATGGAAAAATGGGGATTTGGGGTTACTTTTTTTAATCCAAAAAATTGAGGGTTTTTTTATTTATCAGAGAAAAGTAGGATCCTAGCTGGCCACAGTCAATGTGAACTTCTCCTCCCCGTTTCTCCCAGACCTGGAGAAAGGAGAAGGGGAAAGTGGGCATGGGAGAGACTCCTTGCATATCAAGGACTTCAAGCTGGCTGTTTTCTAATATGCTGGTTGAGCTTCCAATCCCACCACTGAGATGGAGAAGGCACATCAGTAATCCCCACTTATTCCCTAGGGATAGTTCAGTACACTATAGAATCAAAGGACTGGCACAATCTAATCAATATTCCATGCACAAAAACAGGATTCCCTATTCCTAAATTATCCCAAACAAATGTCTATTCAGCTTCTTGAAAATCTTCAGTGAAAGAGATTCTACAGCAAAGCCTAGGCAACTTGTTCCAGTGAGACTAGCAATCTGTTCTTACAGTTAGGGAGTTTTCCCTGAGGTTTCACCTAAATCTGCTTTGCTGCAGTTAAAATTCATTGCTTTGTGTTCCATGCTCTGTGGCAATGAAGAACAGCCTTTTCTGTCTTCTTTATTTCAGACTTTGAAATATTTGAAAACTGCTATCACATCCCCTACCTTTCCTCCATACTAAACATACCTTCAACCTTTCCTAAAATGGCTTGCATTCCAGTTGCTTTATCATATTTGTCACTTATTTCTGAGGCCACTCTAATTCCTTTAGAGTCTTTTACAAATCAATGCTCAATTCTGCACATAATATTCAAACTGAACCAGTGCAAAGGAGAATCACTTCCTGTGTCTTGCATACAGTTCTTCTGTTAACAAAACTTAACCTGGCATTTGTTTTGTGTGTATATATGTTTATTGCAGGAGCACCAAACACTGAGTTTGTGATCCACCATAATACACAGATCTTTTCCAGTGGCACTGCTCCCAAACCAGTTACTAGAGCTGTGCAAAGCGTCGGTCCCTGATTCAATTCGGTGGAAATTCGTCCTGATTCGGTGGCCAAATCTCCGAATCTGAATCAAATCAGAGGACCTTTTAATCTCTCCAAATTGAATTGGAACCCTCTGAATCCCCCTACATCCTCCCAGCTCAGTGACTGGTGCCTCCTGAGTCTGGGGGGGGCACCTGGGGTCCCCCTGCAGCCAATCACTGAGCCACGGGGGAATAGGGGCGGCCTCCAGCATGCTCACTGGTGGACCCAGAAGTGGATCGTAAGTACTTCCAGTCCACTTCTGGGTTCGCCACCGAGCATCCACGGGGCCCCCTGCGCTCCTGTGGGACATTCCATGTGCCCCAGCATCGCAGCGATCATGAGCCACGCCTGCTACCTCAAGGTATGTAGATGTAAAAAACTTTTAAAGCTGTGTCTATATCCAAATCACTGATTCTCCGAATCAGCATCGAATCTTCAGATTCAGATTTGGCTGAATCGAATCAGTGACAGTGATCCAAATCAATGAATCGAATCACTGTCCCCGATTCAGGCTGAATCCAAATCGAATAGGGCCTGTTTCTCACACCACTACCAGTTATCTCATTCCATATTTGTCCATTGATTTCTAATCCCTACATATAGCATCTCTCATTTGTCTTTGCTGAAGTTTACTTTCTTGCATGTCACCCATAAAATATCTGACTTACAGTCTTAGCTATAATTTCTAAATTTGCAAAACTATATTCAAAGTTCACACTCATGTATTACTAGATTATAAATCTTCATTTCCTATCAGGGAATTGATTTCCAAAATTATGTATTCTTATACTACCATGGCTTTGTAAAAGAAAATATGGGCTTTAACTGCTTCCCAATAATGTTAATATCACTGAAAATTACAAATTTGTAAACTGCACACATATTTATACCAAATTTGTAAGCTACATACATATTTATAACTTTTCCTCATGAAATATCAAATCAGAGGACCTTTTAATCTCTCCAAATTGAATTGGAACCCTCTGAATCCCCCTACATCCTCCCAGCTCAGTGACTGGTGCCTCCTGAGTCTGGGGGGGGCACCTGGGGTCCCCCTGCAGCCAATCACTGAGCCACGGGGGAATAGGGGCGGCCTCCAGCATGCTCACTGGTGGACCCAGAAGTGGATCGTAAGTACTTCCAGTCCACTTCTGGGTTCGCCACCGAGCATCCACGGGGCCCCCTGCGCTCCTGTGGGACATTCCATGTGCCCCAGCATCGCAGCGATCATGAGCCACGCCTGCTACCTCAAGGTATGTAGATGTAAAAAACTTTTAAAGCTGTGTCTATATCCAAATCACTGATTCTCCGAATCAGCATCGAATCTTCAGATTCAGATTTGGCTGAATCGAATCAGTGACAGTGATCCAAATCAATGAATCGAATCACTGTCCCCGATTCAGGCTGAATCCAAATCGAATAGGGCCTGTTTCTCACACCACTACCAGTTATCTCATTCCATATTTGTCCATTGATTTCTAATCCCTACATATAGCATCTCTCATTTGTCTTTGCTGAAGTTTACTTTCTTGCATGTCACCCATAAAATATCTGACTTACAGTCTTAGCTATAATTTCTAAATTTGCAAAACTATATTCAAAGTTCACACTCATGTATTACTAGATTATAAATCTTCATTTCCTATCAGGGAATTGATTTCCAAAATTATGTATTCTTATACTACCATGGCTTTGTAAAAGAAAATATGGGCTTTAACTGCTTCCCAATAATGTTAATATCACTGAAAATTACAAATTTGTAAACTGCACACATATTTATACCAAATTTGTAAGCTACATACATATTTATAACTTTTCCTCATGAAATAATCAACATATAACATCAAGCAAATTTATCATTCCTTATCTGTGTTAAAATTATGTATAAAACACATTAATGACAACTATTCTATACTTTGTGCCTTAAATTACTATGTATTATTGCTGTGTATTGAAGAGTTGGCACAGTTCAGACCAGAGTTGCTGCATTTCAGCATTTCAGTGTTGAATGGAATTGAATAGTTCTTGGTGTATCTGTACCCATATATAGATACATAGGCCTGTTTCTGCAGTAAAAATTGGAACTAGTTCCATTAAAATAAATGGCATGCATAAAAGGAGAAGTAGTGACCTGGTTTGTAAGACACTTTAGAAGCCTTGTAGTTTCAATATGGTATATTTATGAAAATAAAAATAATTAGCATGTGGTTAATAATTCCAGTGATCCAGTGATTCCAAGATCTATGAAGATCTTGCTTGCTACCTGAACTCCCTCTCCCTCAGTCATGACATGGATAGTCTAAAAATAATGTTTTACAGAATACTGAAAATATATTTTTTAATTATTAGCTTTAACCTAAGATACATTTTTAACATCATCTAACATAGGCCTGGCATGGGCTCCTGAGTCCCTGAGTTCAAAGGCAACCCAAGGATTCTCCCAAATGGTCACTTCCAACCTTAAGCTTACACTGAGGCCAGGTACAGACTTTTAGCAGTCTTAGTGATCAAAAACTGGTCTAAACCCATAAGAGAACAGAAGTTCATCACACACAGACTGGTCTAAAATGGTGGAACCTGGTCTAAGATAGACCCGGATCACTGTACACTCACACTTAATTGATTTAGGTTAGACTGGTGTGTCAAACTTCAGTACCAGTTCCCTTTCCAATTGAAGTTAGGTTGCTGTCTGTCAGCATCCCAGGCTCTTTTGCACCCCCTCCCTGCCTCCCCGCTAGCCCCCCATTTGCAGGGAAGTGAGCTAACATTTGCCCCATGCTTGGCTGCCATGGCCAAGCATCCAGCAGGCCCCACCCCCAGCTCTCCCAGACCCAAGCCAGCACAGCCCCTCTCCCCAGTCCTGGCTCTTGCCTCCAGCCAGCTGCCAGCTGCAGCCAGGCAACAGGATGGCATGGGCAGGGAATGGAAACATCTGCCGCATGGACCTGGCAGCCAATCAGGAGTGGCCTGACTGAGCTGAGCATTCTCCAGCAGCCCAGGGAGCCCATGGGGCCTCCTGGGAGGAGTGCAAGAGTGACCCAACCCCCAACATGCTGGCTTCACCAATGCAACTAGCCTGCATGTTCCTGTCCCCCACCCCCCACCCCATCCCCCACCAAAGGGCAAGCATGTTTTGTTCACTGCCAAACTAACCTACACTGCTTACAGAAACCCATGTAGGTTTGATCGATTCTGCCTCAGGCTTTTTGAATGTCCGTACCTAGCCTGAATTTCATTTTCAGTCTATCTGTAGGTATTCTTGTTGTTCCACCTTTTCAATACAAACTTTTTTCTGGTTGCAATCTGGTTTGTCTGGGTTTTTTTCCTTCAAATGCATCCAATCTCCCCTAACAAGTATCTTTTTAAAGAATAATTTTATTATCATTCAGCAAATGTCAACAGGGGTTTCCACTGCTGTAGGTAGTCCACATATGGTTTATAATATTGCCTTTTAGATAAAGTGTCCCCCCTTTCTATACACACAAAAAAAAGAAAAACCCTTCTCTTTCCTGTCAGTTTATCCTTTTTATGTAGATATCATGTTTCATTAGAGAAGATGCCAAGCATCCAGTTTCCTCAAAGGTTTAGTACTACAAGTGCATATTAATAAAAATCTTTCACAATTTTATTCTTTTGAAATCTCTTATGCTGTAAATGCAAAGCAGAGGGTTAAGTTCTCTGATGTAGTGGTCTATGGTTAAAGCCAGTATAGGAACGTAGCTCAAAGGGGTACAAGGCAAACATAACAGAGAGCACTGAATGTTTAGGTGGGATTTGTAGAGTAAGGAACAGTATGAATGCAGCTTCTCATTTCTCAAAATCGGGGCAAGTGCACTCTACTGATATGCCTTTGTTATATAAGCTGCTTAAGGGGAGCTCTAATTTATTTTTATTTTCTTTATGCATTTTCTATCAGTAAGTTTGCACATTTTCATTTAGCCTCAAATGAATAAGTTTAAAATATTTGAACTGCAGATAAAAAAAATGAGTCGACATTCACAGTAAGCTTATTAGAATTCATTTTATTTTCTCATATGATGGATGTAACATGATAAAATAATGACCTCCTAGCTTCAGTATATTGAGGTAGTCATCTGACAAAAACTGTACAGGAATCCATTTTTTGGTCACACCAAAAACATCTGCCTTTGACTGCCAAAGGGAAAAAACTGGAAAGAAAAGTTATTTATGTTGGGAGCTAGGGCCTGAGAAAAGCATTTGTGAATAATTAAACAATGTCCCTTCGGGGAACAGGTGAGAGGAGAAAACCTAGCCTTACAACACAGAAGCAAATGCCATTCAGATGTTTAAATGTTCTTGAGTTCTAGAAAAAGTTCTAGCCATGAGGGGCAATGCTGTAACAGTAATGGTGATCTGAATTTTTTTTATTCTAATGTATAGAAATTCAAGAGCCTTTATCCATTAACTGAAATAATTCAAAGGGCAGCATTTGTGAAGCATGCAGTGATACACTGCAAAATGCTAGAAACTGGAAGCAAGTTATACTTCTGTGTTTTCAATATGTTTGCAAGCACTACATTATAACATGTATTAAGATAAACCTACAAGTACTTGTGTGCTACAGTACTTAAGCTGTGAAGTACCACTGGGAGACCAATCAGCTAAGGGCACTCTCACACTAGGTGTTCAACAGTAGAGTTACAATCTGGGAGACAAGTAGCATCAGATGGATGGCACAAAACAGAGCGTCATGGTGAGGGTAGGATGGGAAAGTAAATAAAACCAATAGAAGAACACTAGGGACAGACATTCAAAGAGCCTGAAGCTGAATTGATTCAATCTTTGCAGGTTAGTCTAACCTGGCTAGGCTAAACAAGTTTGTAACTGTACAGACACCCCCTCAGCCATTTTCAAACTGGTTTATGTGCACTGAACATCTGCTCTGTTACAGGTTTAAACCAGTTTCTGATCACTTAAACCGGTTTGTGTGTAACATCTGTCCCTAGCCAAAAAGTATAATTAAGGAAAGCAACAAATCATGCAGGGGGAAAATGAGCATTTAAGTGCGTAATGAAAGACATTGTCACAGTATATATACGCGAAGCAAAAATAGAACATTGTGAAAGGTTTCGTTAAAATTCCTATTTGTAAGAAATCCAAAATTCCTGGCACACTAGACCTATTTAAAAAAAAGTCATATCTGAGTTTTAATGATGTGAAACATCCCCTCTAGAATGAAAATATTAAGGTAACCTTAACTAAAGGTGTCACTACAATCTTTATTTTTAACATTGCTGTTTATATTTAACTTATCCAACAATTCTGAAATATGAGCTAAAAGCAAACCTAAGATCGATAGATTCATAGATGTTTGGGTCAGAAGGGACCTCAGTAGATCATTGAGTCTGACCACCTGCCATGGGCAGGAAAGAGCGCTGGGGTTACATGACCCCAGCCAGATGCATGTCTAGCCTCCTCTTAAAGACCCCCAAGGTAGGAGAGAGCACCACCTCCCTTGAAAGTCCAGTCCAGATTCTGGCAACCCTTACCATAAAGAAGTTCTTCCTGATGTCCAACCTAAATCTGCTTTCTGTCAGTTTGTGGCCATTGTTTCTAGTTACTCCAAGGGGTACCCTGGTAAACAGAGCATCTCCTATTCCTTGCTGCCCCCCTATGATAAATTTATAGGCAGCCACAAGATCACCTCTCAGCCTTCTCTTGCAGAGGCTGAAGAGATCCAGGTCCCTCAATCTCTTCTCATAGGGCTTTGCCTGCAGACCCCTAACCATAAGAGTGGCCCTCCTCTGAACCCTCTTGGGGTTCTCCACATCCCTCTTGAAGTACAGCACCCAAAACTGGACATAGTACTCCAACTGTGGCCTAACCAATGCAGCAAAGAGGGGAAATATCAACTCCCTGGACCTGTTTGTGATGTACCTGCTAAGGCATGATAAAGTGTGGTTAGCTTAGTGATCACGTTGTCACATTGACAACTCATGTTTATCTTGGTGTCAAAAATGACTCCAAGATCCCTTTCCACTGCTGTGCTGCTGAGAAGGTCCTCCCAAGCCTGTAAGTATGTTGGTGATTCCTTCTCTCTAGGTGCAGCACTTTGCACATGTCTTCAGTTGAACTGCATCCTGTTCTGTTCTGCCCACTTTTCCAACCAGTTCAGATCTGCCTGGATTCATTCCCTACCCTCTAGTGTGTTAACTTTACCCCATAATTTGGTATCACCTGTGAATTTGGACAGAGTGCTCTCCACACCCTCATCCAAGTCAGTCATGAAGACATTGAACAGCACAGGTCCAAGGACCGAGCCTTTAGGCACTCCACTAGCCACATCTTTCTAGGTTGATACCAACCCGTCCACCAACCCTTTCTGGGTGCATCCCCTAAGCCAATTCATCACCCACCTGACCATGTAATCATCTACGTCAGGGCCATTCAGTTTATTCATGAGAATAGGATGAGATACCATATCAAAGGCCTTCTGAAAATCCAAGTAAATGACATCTACCTTGACTCCTGTGTCTAAGCATTTTGTGACCTGGTCATAAAAAGAAAAAAGATTAGTTAGGCAGGATCTACCTGCCATGAATCTGTGATGGTTGCCCTTCAGCACTATTTTTCCCGCTGGAGTTCCACAAATGTGATCCTTAATTTTTTCAAAGGTTTTCCCAAGGATAGAGGTGAAACTAACTGGTCTAAAGTTACCCGGATCCTCCTTCTTCCCCTTTTTGAAAATAGGGACCACACTGGACCTTTTCCAGACCTCTGGGACCTGACCTGATACCATGAGTCCTCAAACAGCCATGCCAGTGGCTTCACTATGACAGTGGTCAATTCCTTCAGCACCCTTGGATGAAGATCATCCAGGCCTGCTGACTTAAACACATCCAGCTCTTCCGCGTGCCTCTTCACTGACTCGACACTAACAGTTGGTGGACTGGTGTCCCTTTTGTGTTTGTCTATGATCCAATATATCTTATACCTGCAGAGCTCAAAAGGATCAGTAACATAAACAGAAGGAAAATTGGTGAAACTTTATTTTACCATGTGCATGGTTATAAAATACACACAAGAAAAGATCCTCTGAATAAAAGCAGTGCCATTTTTACCTTATCTTCTCTTCCAACAGTTACTACATTTTAGAACTATAACAGTTGAATATTGGCGGTATTCTTCAGTAACCTTTTGTCCAAAGACAACAACAGAGTTGCAAAATGCAAAAACTGCATCTATGTCAGATAAGCGGTTTTGTGCTAGAACTCTGGCAATGGGGTTTGTCAGTGTTGTTCCCAATGGTGACAAGCCACAGGCCATCCTGTGTAAAATGTATCAAAGCTGTTTAAAATACTGAGGCATGTTTTCCACCAGCTCAATTTCTTGAATGTTTACAAAACACAAACCCAAAGGAGATGTGAGCACAGCCAAAGTAAATTCAAGTTGATGCACAAGAGAAAAGAACAGGAATATTCACCCAACTACTTAAGTCTCCTATGATTTTAATTCATTCTATATTTCTAATTTTGAAGACATGTCTGATCATTAAAAATAGCTGAATGTTATCTATGGGTTACTGTCTTCTAGTCTTTTAGCAAAAAGTATAATTGGAAGTAGACTTTGCAGAGAAAATCTGGTTTCACAGCTGCTTATGCTTATGGATATATTTACCTTATGTCTCTGATGAAATCTGTAAATGCAGGTGTTGTTTGATTATCCCACACATTTAACATAATTCATATTGACTTGCAAATTTATAGATGTAATCAACACACAAGATATTCCATTTAGTTCTTGTTCTGTTTGTATATGAAAAGTATTTTGTTCAGTTTGCATTTTATTTCCTTTGCATAGCAGGAGGAGGATGAGAGAGACGCACACAGTGACTGCAGTTTTCCTCTCTAGTATTCTATGAACATCTAAAATAATGAGTGGAAGAATAGGGTGCAAGCCAGCTTGCTTTACTGGAAGCTATTTAGGAACCAGGTAACCCAGTAAAGATAATTTTTTGTATGTTAATTGCCATGTGTATACCTAAGCTTAGAGGGGTAGATCTGGGGTGGGGGGTGCAAAACTGAACTCCCCCCTTCCCCTTTGATTTCTGGTCCACCCAAAGTTTAAAACCAACTGCCTAGCAGTGGCAGCAGCATTTCTATTTAGGAAGCAGTGAGGGAGTCAAGTGACTGCATGGCTTACTATAATCTATGTGATTCCTTCTAAAGTCCTCATGCTATATAGGTTTTGACAACCTTCTTTCCTTTTTATGGTGTTTAATGGTACCACTCCAGAAGCTATCTTTACTTCTGCTATCTGTTAACTACTCCTAGTAATCTAGATCCCATTTTACAGTCCTGTAGACTGTTCTTTAACTCAAGCTAGAAACAATAACTCAAGTGTGGAAATGTTAACTCAGGTGAACATTAGCTCAGGTGTAGAAATAACTTTCAGTGAAGCACTGGATGCACGGCCAAGATGTGCAAGAAGGCAGTTGTTTTATGAATCTGAAAAAGACATACATTTAACTAAAATGACTACAGGAATAATGAAACAACATCTTTTAATTAATTTTGCCTAATTTGTTGCATTTCTATACATAGTATACAATATAGAAAATTAATGCACATTCCACTTTTTTTCTTTTCCTTTTTGTTTCTTCAACCTTAAATTGAATATTTTAGCTCTAGGCCCCAGCTTATTAGTGAAGCTTCTAGTTTCTTTTTATCTGAAAAAAAAATGTGTGTTGCGTTACGTGTGATGATGCACCACACCATCTGCATCACCTTTCCAAAATCCTAGATCTGTTTATGCTTTGTTGTCTGAGGGCCTTATTACACTGCGAGTCACACAGATGTTGATAGGCTTAGTGCTAGTTTGCAGTCACACCTTCAATTTGAGGAGGTGTGGCCACACCAGTAGCTGGGTTATATGGATCAAAGGATAATCCTGCCCTGGAGTGGCATATCTTTGAGCCACATAAACAGTGCTTTAAGTCACTTAAAGATGCAGCCAATCCAGGGATTCAGAACTCCAGGAGTGACCCAAAATGAACATGAAAAAATTGCCTGGTGAGTGTTGGGGGGAGTAAAAATAGCATAGCTGTGGGGCTATGGTGAGTGGTTGGGCTTCTCTAGTCCAGGGGCTGTGCTATGAATGTGTGCAAACATTTGCTAGGCCATGTTAACCCTTTCTAGGTTGAGTTAACCCTTTGCTGATCTAAAGTTACTTTACTTTGGATGCCATTTTTAGAGTGACCTAACCTCTGTGAACACTTGCATACCAGGGTTTTTAGATGGCCCTAAACTTGGCTAGGGCAATCTAAATCTAATGCTTGTATAGTCCCTCATTGACCATGACTCTACCACTTCCTTAGCTTCTCCTATAATTCCCCATAATGTTGGCTTACACGGAAGTGGCAAAGGGCCCAGATTTACCCTGTGTAGAAAGTACTCGGTGTTCCCCTGCAGGCCTATCTGTGATCACCTCAGTCTATGCTGCAGAACCACTGCAGTTCCGCAGCACTGGGCAGCTTAACATGAATTTCACGTGCACTGTTGCTCGCTCCAGGGAGTCACCATGGAAATGAGAACAGAAGGAACTTAAAAGGGACATGTACTTGTTTTTACAGATTGCTATGTATGTGCTCACTAAATATATCTACTTAAAATATAGACTTCATTAATCAACTCTGGAGAATGATAACTTCATTTCTGATCTTATGCTTTCTAGCTTTTTGCATTTTGGGTGACATGGGAACTACGAAAGCTCATATTTTTGTTTATGTGCTTAACATTTTAGAAGTAGAAAAGGAAAGCAAAGGTTTTAATAGGATTTAAACCTTGCTACTTTAATGTGTGTAAAGCTGTGAGCACAAGGTAATGCCAGATGATAGCTTTATCTGAGGAATAGGAAAATAATACAAGAGATCTTTTCTGTGACAATTACACAAGCAGTTGCATAAATTTAATATTCATGATGCATCCTAATAGGAATTGAGAAGGGTAATGAAGATAATACTTTTATCAACATTTGTATCCTCAGGAGTCATGTTAGTGAATCATGCATCGAAGTGCTAAATGCTCTTGGTTTTTCAAGGCAGAGACTGCCTCTTCACTACATGCTTGAGCAGCAGCCAATGAGGCCCAGATGCTCAATATAGGGTCTATAGGCATTATAGCAATAATAAATAAGCCAGTTTGCAAATAAACACTATTTAATAAGACTAAGTAATGACACAGGAAAAAAGTACTTTTCATTTGATACAGTTAAATACTCAATATGTAAAACCAGCTTTAATATGGCAGGAAAATTGACCAACACAATCCATGTAAGTAAAAAAGTAGAGAAACAGAACAAAATATGGAAGTGGCTATCTCCTTAGACCACGTAACAGAAAAAATGGCACAGCTAGAGAGGTTGATGGGGAGGGAGAGAAAACTTAAAACCCTGAGGGAAATTGCTGAAACAAAAACAAAAGGAAATCTGAAAATAAAATGTAAGAATAAATGTATCATTGGGGAAAATATTTGAGTCTTTGAGGGACTTGAAATCTGTGGTTATTGTTTTCTTAGGGAAAAATCCTGTCTCACATTGATGCACAAATCCTAGAAAATCTGCACAAGTTAATAAAAGGGTAACATTTGGCGCATTTGTAGCAACTTAACTCAAGCATTTATCTCCATGGGAAATTTGCTTAAAAAGGGAAGCTTTACTAGCAATCTATATTTAAATAAATGATTACGCTCTGATGTGATAGGGACAATGAGCCAATATTTCTTGTTTTACAACAAAAAGCAAAACACATTACTTACACACATTATTTGAATTCAGATTATAGGAGAAAAGACTATTGCTGGGTGAAGCCTCCCTATCTTTTTAGCATCAAGGTTTGTTCCCCAAACTGTTGATTAAATATTAACATTAAAATTTCTGGTATCAATAGCATCATAGACGAGAGCCCAATTCAGCACAGCATATAGCGGGGTAACAAAGAGAATGGAACAAAGCAGTCTCACAGAAAGGAAACTGTATAAAAGCTTATCTTAGGTTACATATATGCTCAAATACTGTCCTAACTGGAGCCAAAGTTAGCAGGGATTGAGACAGGAAAAAAATATCATTCATGCTACCAATGCCCCAAATAAGACATCATGCAGTTTGTTTCATTTCTGCACTTCATGTCACTATATCAAGTACCTTCTGCCAGGGAAAAAGTATAATCAAAGGTCAGTCCAAGTTTTCAAAGACCAGGAATTTTACTCAAAAGTCCCAAGTGAGAAATGAAAGTTTGGGCCTTATGTTACTTTTGCCAAATGGTACTTCTGACTGCAATACTAACAGCCACCACCAAGCACTGATACCACATAGTCAGGGACCGTGGTGACATCTTTTATGTTAAAGACATTTAAGATTTAGGATATAATGTCTTTTGACACCCTGGGCCACTTCACCCCACTATAACTCTGAAGCTACTGGGATGAATTCAGACCATCCTCTTTTTTACAGACAAGCTAGAGAGATGGAAGTTTGGAGAGGAAAAAGAATCTATTTGTTGCCTGAGGCATGTTGAAGTTTGTTGTTCAGCTCAGTTAATTTAAACACTTAACTTTAAATGGTTCAGTTACTAGAACATGTTATTAAAAACATTTTGCTGCAGTTTTATTATATAGCTGTCAACACTTAAAATATGTCATAGGGTCAATGTTTGAAATGGGTACAAGCACGGAAGCATTCCAGTGAATGTCTGTTACTCAAGTGCTGGCACATTTCTATAGAAACATTGTTTGGGTCCTGGTGAATTTTTATACAAATACTTTTAATGGTAAGGGACTTGAAACTGTGATGCAGTTTTCAGGCTCTCCTTAAACATCTGGAGTCCTCAGAGACTAGAAAATCTACTTAATTCCATATTCTCCATCTACATTGTATCATTATCTAATTATATTCCACTGGGAAAGCATACAGCATATCAAACCCTATCATTAACACTGATAACAGGGGAGACCCTATAATGGTTCAGCATTCACAATCAGGTAGGATAAGTGCACTGCAGATCTGAAGCTTATCCCTACCTACATAAGTTATTCTCCTACCTATTAGACCTTTTCTCTTGGTTTACTTCCAGAACTGTCCTTCTGTCAACTACAATGTTTTCTTTTTTCTCATATGTCCTTATCTTTTTCACTTGTCACTCCAGTGAACATAGAGGAACCTGACAACAGAGGCCAAACTCTGGGCCCTTCAGCCAAACCACTGTATTATTATGAACAGAGTTAACTGAAAATGCAAATTTCCAGCAAATGTGAAATTTCAATATTTCTCCATTTGTTTTTGCCTCAAACAGGCCCCAAAATTTGAAATTTCAAAACAGTTTCTGGATCAACTCATCCCACACACCTTTGATGCAGTAAAAGAGGAGGCTATGGATCATCATGGGATACACAGTACAGCCAGGTAACCTGACCCATAGGACAGTATGGCAAGAGCAGGCACTGCAGGCTAATTTTAAGTTGATTCACAATGTAATGTTCTTATCTGGACTGAGTACCCCCCCAAAAAACCCATCTTCAGAAGCCTACAGCAAAATAGTCATTTTCGTAGGAAAAAAATGTCAATATTGTAGAAAATTCACATTTTAACCGGGGGGGGGGGGGGGAAATAAAGCTGGACACTAGTGTGAAAGTAGTGTGCAGTGTGAAAGTAGTATATGAAAAGTAATCCGCCCATTGTGAAAGATAGTTATAAAATAAGAAACATTCTCTATTACAATAAATTTAATCTTCCATTCAGGGTTTGTTGCTTCACATTCTCTGGAAGGCCACATTTCCTTTACCTGTATTTGCAGAGTGATTTTATTAAGATAGTCATTGTTTCGTCAATCATGCCTAAGCAACCTAATTACTTTCTCTGGTCTGGGAGAGCTGTGAAAGCATTATACCTTGACTTTATTTGGAAAAAGGAATATTTAGGCTTGAAGAACTTTCTACCTAAGAAAATAGCTAAGCACTGGACCACATTACCTGGAGCAGGATGTGGAATCTTGTTGTGGCTATAATTTTTTCACAGCAGGTTAGACAAACTTTTGTCTGAGATGGGTTAGAGCACAGAGCAGGGATGGTTGGACTAATTATCTCCTGAGATTCCTGCTAGCCCTATTTTTCTATGATTGTTTTAACTATTTGAGCTAACTATTGAGTCCACAGTGTTCTTGATTTTATGTTATGTACTATATATCAATGCAAATCTTCTCTTTCTGATTTTCACTTTTCCTACAGTTTGATTGGTTAGTCATAGAGTGGTACCACTGGGACCCAGAAGATGGCTGGTGACAGTACAATATCTCATGATGTTCTAGTCTTTATAATTTACAGACCTTTGGGCAAAAGAGACTGAGGTTCCTATATGCAATTTCCTTTTGATGATGACATGAACAGGGTCTCCTACAGGAATGACTTGATGGACAATATTAAATTACTAAAATGCCTAAAATGAATGGTGCCGATGCCTCCATTTGCATAATCCAGAGTGCAGGCCCCTTGGGTGATGGAAATTCATTGCATTCAACAATACAAGGTACCAACAATCCCTGCTCCATCAGGTGGGGGCCTGTAGATGCCCACAATAGCCCTCAAAGCAGTTGCACAGATAAGCAAGTAAATAATAATCAGGGAACCCTTTGGCTCTGACTAGTTCAGCCCAAATTATTTCAGATGGAAAATACCTCACAAAGGAAAGTAAAAAAAAACCCAAGAGAGATATTCATCTAAGGGCTACAGAAATTTCAACAAAATCTCATTGCTGCTCGCTTTGCAAATCAGTGACAATTTAACACTACAAAAATCATTGCTAGTTACCTGACCTTCCTTGACTGCAATGCATCTCTAGTGTAAGCAGTAGCATAACCAAGGGTGCATAAGCAGGGCATTAGCACCAGGTGCCAGTTTAGGAGGGGTGACAGAATTGCTGCCCACCCCCACAGCATCTGTGTCCTAGTAGCAAAAGCAGCCCTAGTGCTGTTGCCCTCGCAGCAGCAGCTGGGTGCAGACACACCATGTAAGAGCAATTCCTGGGGCAGGAAGACAATGAAATGGCTGCTGCAGCAAAGCCAGGGACTGTTTTTTGAGTCCCCAGAATAGGTAAGACGCTCTCCCCACTCATGCACCTCTACCCCTCGCTCTCCCACACATTTTGCCTAGGACACCTCTGGTTGTTAGCTATGAAGCAGCCATCAATTCCTATGGGAAATTATTGCACAGTTTAGCAATCACACCATCAAGGATTTTTTCCTGATATTCAGGTGAAATTTGCTATGCCATTGTCTCATTCTGTCATTTTCATGCAGCATTTTAGTTCTTTGGGGGAGGGGTGGGGAACTCCTTCCACTTTGGGATTGGAGTTTAGTATGTGCTTACTCTGGATTGTCATTTTGGAGACCTTCTTTTGGGAGCAAGATAAATGTGGTTCGGAGCGGGGTGGAGATTACAGCCTAAAAGCTATTTAGCTAATGTATCTGAAATGTAATACAAAATCAGTTTTTAAATTGTTGAATCTTGAGTTTGTTAATGAGGAAAGATTATACCTGCATAATCTAATTCTTGTTAAAAGGTTTACTGCCGGAAAAAAGGGGCTAATTTCACAAAAGAAGATAAAGTAAGCCATTGAAGCCCTTAAGTGTGCTCCAAGATTCAATACAATTCCTCTAACACTGCAAAGTTTAACTGAAAATAGAGAAAAAATGTTTTGAATGGATTTTCTATTTAAAATGCAAGACATGAATATAAAAAGTGATGCCTGGTTCTCACTTTCTGTATCCCTTCTTCAATCATCCTCATCTCATTTCTAATAAAAATATCTTCTTCAGCTCAGTGGTTGCAAAATTTTAATTTTGCCAGATCTGCTTCCCAGTGGAAAAGAAAAAAAAAATCAGTCATGCAAAACCTAAAGATAGACTAATCATATTATTCTTTATTTACACATACACTGGATATTCAGGGGTCAAAAAATTCAGGGGTCAAAAAGAGGTCCACTAGGGGAGACCAGCGGGAGTTGGGGGAGGCTCTGTTCCCCCGGGCACCATCCAGGGTTACTAGGCATAATGGCCACAAATTGTTAGAGAGCAGGTTCAGAATGGACATCAGGAGACATTACTTTACAGTTAGGGCTGCCAGGCTCTGGAATGGGCTCCCAAGGGAGGTGGTGCTCTCTCCTACCTTGGGGATCTTCAAGAGGAGGCTGGACAGATATTTGGCTGGGGCGATATTACCCCAGCACCCATTCCTGCCCAGGGCAGGGGGTCGGACCTGATGATCTGTTTAGGTCCCTTCTGACCCTAAGCACTATGATACTATGATACAATGAAAAAAACCCGCAGGGATAAAAAGGATGGAGCAGAAAACACAAAGGCAGCACATCCCTGCAGCACAGAGAACACCAGACTGTGCAGTATATGGCGCTGCAGACATGTTTGCCACTCCACATACTGCACAGCCGGGCTCATCTGGACATACCCATTGGGGTTAAAGGCTCCACACTACAATGAACAACTTCGTACATGCCATTTAGCTTTTGCTGTTCAGAAGAGAAAACAAGCAGCTTTAACCATTATACGTTGAAAATTCTCTAAGTAGAGACTAACAGAATTGGTGGCCCAGCCCCTCTCTTAGGAACTGGAATTTTATGGCCAAGTTTTGTTTCCTGGCTGCACTTTGTTTCCTCTATTTCATGTCCAAGGCGTTCCTCCCCATTAATTT
>NW_005842590.1:563476-564165 GCF_000455745.1 Alligator sinensis
ACAGTTGGGCAGTCTTGTAACAATTATAGCTACCATGCAGTTGTCATGTGACTGACCTACAGACATAAGTATGGTGATGACTGCCGTGAGCTAGTCTCAGATGGGCCACCTGAGGCTTCAGGCAAAATAATCCAAAACAGGTCCATTCCAGGGGGTCATCCTAAATAACCCGCCTTTCGATTGTCATATCATCTAATCATAATATATTGCATTTTTTTTCAGTAAAAGTTATTTTTTAGAATAGAACACAATAACTACACACACATATTCTGGGTACTTAAATGTGGTGGCTCGAAACATAGAAAAAGCCACAAAGAGATACAGCACAGGGTGGGAAAGGAGTTAGAAGGAACAAACCCAAAGGAGACAAATACAGAAGTGCAGCTACCATGAGTGAGCCTACATTGCAATTCTGATAGCAAGCACCATGCCCAGTAGCATTTGTAGGATTGGACTCCAAACTAATGAAAATCATTTTGTTTCAACTTGTGGTATTTCTAAGTCATACAAGGGGGGGGCGGGGGGGAAGTCCAAATCCTCCATTTCATATTTTCCTAACACCGACAAAATTCTCTCTTTCAGTCCAACCTATCTGCTGTCACCTATACTATAGCAGTGTTGTGAAAGGGCATCTACAGTTCTGATGGTTTGCATACAGTGACTGACTGGGAAAACCTTCACGAGGAAAA
>NW_005842590.1:564196-595810 GCF_000455745.1 Alligator sinensis
AGAAGATTTAAAACAGACCCATTACGTTCCCTCCTGTGTATACTGCACATCCTGAGGAAAGCTACAGGCAGAGAAAATATTAGGGTTTTTTTCTGTTCTCTCTGCACAGATTAACAGAGAAATAGTACATTCAGATATAGAAAAAGAAGGTTTTCATGAAGCTCAGTAAGAATTAGAAGATCAGGTTTCTGGCCCTTGAACTCATTAAAATCTCACGCTTGATTAAAATGGGGCTTAGACTTATAATGACTGGCTTGCACTCTGTAATGCACTGCTTTACCAATACGATCTTTCTTGATGTTTGGAGAGGTTAGACTTGAGGTCTAAGCTGCTGCTCTCTCTATCAGCATAAATTCTCACGCATTTACTGTGACTTTGCAGACTTTAAAACAGTCCCTGGCCTTGAGAAGGAGAGTTTTAAGAGTGAAAGAAAGTGCTCTAACAGACTTCATAGCCTAGTACAAAAGAGATCACATTGACACATACATAAACCTGTATTGACCCTGTTTATAAGAACTCAGTGAAATGATTTGCAGTCCAAGATGATTAATTTACCAGACCTTTTACAGTTCCATCACAACACTCCACAATCAGTTTAAAATCCCTGAACTACCTGGGATGTCAGTAAATTAAGAGCAAACATTTCACAATAATGCTCTTCCCCAATCAGCAGAAAGCACATACTAATTTCTGAATGACTGATAAAAATATTTTAATGGTTTAGGCTGTAACACAGAGCCAAGGGCTCCCTTTACTTTAAGTGGGGGGAGTCGCAGCAAGAATGTCCCCATGTGGGGAAAACAACACATTATAGGCCAGCCTTCAGGGCAAAATGGAAATCCCTGTGGATGGCTGGAGAGCCACCTGACAGGAAGGGGTGGGGCTTTAGAGGCATATAAGGCCAATGCCAGGGGACAATCAAGCAGTCTGGCCCTCTAGGCAGCAGGGAGAGGAGCTCCTGCACAGGATGGCTGCAGAGAGGGACTGACTGGCACCCAGGCTGTCCCTGAGACTTGTCGCTTGCGACGGGCCCAGCATGGGGATAATTTTAGTTATGCAGTCAGTGGGCCTGCACTTTTGTTTTGATTCAGTACTAGAGGACTAGATGTGGCTGGGAGGGATGGAAAGGAAGCCACAGGGGTGCCTGAGGGGCATGTTAGGTTTTGAGCCCTGCCAGAGGCAGGGGTGCAAGGTACAGGCAGACTAAGGCCAAAGGGAGTGATGCAGGTGGCCTGAGGCCAAGATGGCCAAAGTCTGAGCCCAGAAGGGGCAGTACAGGTAGCCAGGGGCCATCAAAAAACTGAGACTGAAAGACCAGGCCAGAGCCAGAGGGCCTAGGCTACCAGTCTACAGCTAGAGTAATCTGTAGGCTAAGGCTAAGAAGGCTGAAACCTAAACAATGGAGTAACTGGTGAGAGAGACATCTGCAAGGCACAAGTGCGGCTGTAGGGAAGGAGGGCCTGAGAGAATGAGTACCGAGAGAGAGGCAGAGGGAGTGAGCACACTAGACTCACCAGCCTCCAAGAGAAATCTCCCCTCATTTCCTTTTAACCTCAAGGCATGGCAAGCAAGGAAGCAGAGTGAGATCCTGGGATGCAGGAGTCAGGGCAAGGCAGAATAGAGGCAGCCACTAGGGGCATTATAGCAGCCCTTGGGTACCATCCTGTCACATGAGCCCTAAACTTTTAAAAATATATTCCTAAATTTACTTCAAAATATTACTTCCTAGAATATTTTTAACATTTTTCCCTCAGTGTCCACAGAGTAATATTAGCAGCTCTAGCAGAAGGCTCCAGTAATTGGCTTGACAATTAAAAACACAAATATCAAGCTGCTGAGAGAAGATTATCCAGGTCTGGTAATTTGCAGTTCTATTTAGCAAGACAGGATGCTTAAGGGCATTACACAAATAGCATAAAATGTGCAGGATAATGGCAGTGACATTTTCAGCCATCATTATTGTAAAAGGCAACCAAATACATATTGTCAACTAGCATACCGGATACCGCTTACATTTTAAAAGCATATAGTCAAAGAAACCATGTTCCAAAAAATCTGATTTATTCCACACCTTTCTCCACTGCAGCCAATTTAGAACAATGAGCAAACCCTGCTTCTCTTAGTTCTTTATACTCAGCTGATATAGACTGTTTTGAATCACTTAGATCACAATGATACTATGGAAAACAGTTAGAAAAATATATGGAAACTCTATGGGCAGTCCTCCTTAGTTCTACCCATGCATATCTACACCTAGAGAGCAAGTTAGCATCTTCTAGGGTAATCCATATAATATTTAAGTGGATGACAAAGCTGAAGAATGCCTGTTGCTCTGTCAACCCATACCCAGTTAAATCAAAACAGAAATTTCAAAATGCATTCAACTGTTTTCCTCTGCTCATAAAATGTGTGAGCTCATAATTATTTATTGATTGGCTCAAGAGCTAAATAGAGACTCTAATATGTTCTCCATTCATACAAATATTCTTTTGGGTTTCCTGGGCATCATTCAAATTAATACAGCCTCTGGAAAAGAGGCAAGGCATTTGCTCAAGGCTAATGCAGATGTAACAATTCCATGAAGATTTGCAGGTCCCATATACACATATACAACTGCTAATAGATCTTGTCCTCACAAGCAAATGACTTATAGAAAGAGAAAATGGCAAGAACTGAAAAAGTGAATACAATCCCTCTGTGAGAGCCAAGGATTTCTGGTTAAAATGTATATATGCACTTGTACATTCATAGATTCATAGATTGTAAGGGCTGGAAGGGACTTTGCGAAATCATCGGGTCCTGCACCAGACAGGAAAGATAACTGGGGTCAGGTGACCCCGGCAAGGTGACCATCCAGTCTTCTCTTAAAGATTTCCAGGGTAGGAGATTGCATCATCTCTAAAGGGACCCTGTTCCACATTGTGGACACCCTAACTATGAAGAAGTTTCTCCTAGTGTTAAGCCTGAAATGGTCTTCCAGGAGTTTGTGGCCATTACTCCTGGTTTTCCCCAAGGATGCCTTGGTGAACAATTGTTCACTGAGCCTCCGATGTATTCCCCTGATATAGCGGAAAGCTTCTACCAAGTCCCCTCTCAGCCTTCTTTTTTTTTTTAGACTGAAGAATCCCAGGTCCCTCAGCCTTTCCTAGTATAGCTTGCCGTGCAAGTCTCTGATCATTTGGGTGGCTCTTCTCTGGACTCTCTCAAGTTTTCCATGTCCTTGTTGAAGTGTGGTGCCCAGAACTGGATGCAGTATTCCAGCTGTGGTCTCACCAGTGCTGAGTAAAGCAGAAAAATAACTTCCTTGGTCAGTGTGGTGCCACCAAACCTGTAGGTATTTTGGGAATTGTTCATCCCCAGGTAGAGCACTTTACATTTCTCGATGCTGAACTTCATCTGGTTCCGATCTGCCCAACTTGCTAGCCTGTCTAGGTCCACCTGTATCTGCAGCCTATCTTCAAGCATGACCACACTTCCCCATAACTTGGTGTCATCCGTGAACTTGGCCAGTGAGCTCTTCACCCCCACATCCAAATCATTGATAAAGATGTTGAAAAGCACTGGACCAATCACCAAACCCTAAGGGACACCACTGGTCACTTTGCCAAGATGACACAGATCCATTTATTGGAATTCTCTGGGTCCTACCCTGCAGCCAGCTTCGTACACACCTGTTACACAGTTAGGCCCACAATCCTCCATTTTTCCAATGAAAACATCATGGGATACCAGCTCAAAGGCTTTTTGGAAGTCAAGGTATACAATGCTGACCTCTTCTCTTATCCAGGTGGTGAATTACCTGGCTGTAGAAGGAGATGATTGGTAAGAGAAGACCTGCCCACAATGAAGCCATGCTGGCTGTTGTTCAGAATCCTACCTTCTGCAAGCCTATTGCATATAGACTCCTTAATGAATTTTTCCAGGATTTTTCCTGGGATAGAAGTTAAGCTAATTGGCCTATAGTTACCCGGGTCCTCTATCCTCCTCTTCTTGATGACGGGCACAACATTGGCCCTCTTCCAATCCTCAGGGGCCTCTCCAGAGCACCACAAGTTTTGGAAGAATTTCGCCAGTGCCACCATGATGACTTTGGCCAGCTCTTTCAGCACTCTCAGATGAAGTTCATCTGGTCCTGCTGACTTATATATGTCTAATTTTTTTATTTGATCACACACAAGTTCAACATCAATAGTAAGAAGGCAGTCATTCCCACCATGCCGATTCTGTGCCCTATCTGTCACGATTTTCCCCTTGGCCCAATGAAATACCGAAGCAAAGTAGTCATTCGGGAGTTCAGTTTTCTCCTGAGTGAAATCCAAAACTTCAATTCTGCTATCTAATTTGCCTGTCTTGTGATGGACAGTGAACATGATGGTTCTGTGGTTGCTGTCACCCAGGTTATCCTCTATGTTCAAGTCGGTCACCAGACCATCTCCTTTGGCCAAGACTAAGTCTAGGAGAGTATTACCTCTGGTTGGCCCGTGCACCACCTGAGTCAGGAAGAGCTCTTGGATGCAGGTCAGGAAGGAACACGACTGATCTGACTTGGACAAGTGTTCCTCCCTGTCTGGATAATTGAAGCCGCACGTGGCAATTATGTCCTGTGCACTCATGGCCTCTGTCAGTTCTTGAGAGAACTCCAGATTGAGCTCCTCCCCCTAGTTTGGTGGTCTGTAGTATACACCTACAGTTAGGTCTCTCTCGCCAGGCCCCTTCCCCCTCCCCCGCAGTTTGACACAGAGGGTTTCAAGCCCTTCTCCTTTGGAGCTGATGTTAGCCTCCAAGAAGGTATACTGCTCCCTCACATAGAGAGCTACACCTCCACCTTTCTCCCCTACTCAGTCCCTTCTGTGCTGGGTGTAACCCTCTATGGCTACATTTCAGTCATGTGAGGCGTCCCACCAGGTCTCCGTAAACCCTACTAGATTGTAATGCCCACTGAAGAGTAGGAGGGCTACCTCCTCCTGCTTGTTCCCCATGCTCCTGGCATTAGTGTACAGGCAACTGAGTCCTCCAGTTGAGACCCTCAGCTTCCTGTCACACTGAAGAACAACTATTCCCTCAGCTACTGCAAAAGTGGCTCTCCTGGTGTCCCAATCTACAGAGCTTTCTTGTATGTCAGTCCCTGGGCATGCTCCAGTCAGTGTTTCTCCATCCCCCAGCAATCTTAGTTTAAAGCCCTATCTAGAAGATCAGCCATTCTGGCTGAGAATAGGGACATGCCTCTCCATGTGAGGCGGATGCCATCCCTTCCCAGGAGTCCTCTCTCCCTGAAGTGTGTGCTGTGGTTGAGGCCTTCTAAAGGCACCATCAGTTTGCACCTCTACAGATACAGAACAATATTCATTCAAGTTGACTACATAATTTAGATGGAGCTGGATAATGCTTCATTGGAAAAAGGATTTGGTGAAAAATAATCTGTTTTGCTTTCATGCATCTTTGCTCTTTTAATTTCCTTTTTTTTTTCTTTACATCTCTTTAGAAAGAAACTGTAAACTGAGGGCCACATTCTGCTATCACCATTTTATATGTGGGCAATCAATGAGAATTTTACGCAAAAAAATTATTCAGGACTTTATGGAGTTGGGCTAGGATTTGAAAAACTGCTGAGTGATTGACTAGAATGCAAATCTCATCCTTGACTCTGATTTTACATTCACTGGTAGGCAGGGTAGCACCAAGGATATAAACAAAGAGTAATTCCACTGAGGGCAATTTGGAATTATATGAAATATCCTCAAGTAAATAATATATAGTCAATAAAGAAAATTAATACTCATTTTTTCAGTCCTCTAAAAAGAAATTTAACTATTAACTGGGCGCATCTACACATGCACTTAATGTGACTGAATAAACGCTGGTGAAATCTGAACCAAAGTAAACTAAACCTGATGTCACTGGCTAAACATGCACTTAAGTGCAGTAATTTACTCCACCATTGGATAGTACCTGTGTTTGATAGGACTATCTGACAGTACTGTAAATTAGTCTACACTGGCCTAATTGCTGTGCATGTGTGGATGGTGATGCTTTACTGTGCAGTAAGTTAAGCTACTGTGCAGTAAAGCACATAGTAGACATGCCCACTGAGTAGTGAATCCTTTCAGAGGAGTCCTACTGACATACCTCAAAGATTAATGCAAAAGGCCAAGAACAAACAAAATGAAGAACAAAACAGAAGGGGAAAAATTCCTTTGATCCCTGCCTCTGGGTCCAAACCAGATCTCAACTTCCCTAAAGTTCAGAAGTATAAAAAAAAGGTAGTTTGGATCCAAGGTTATGGTTTTGGTCTCTATCTTAGGCCTCTACATGAATAGAAAAAATATACATCTCACAGAATCATCGCCAAAGATTTATGGCAGGGGAGAGGAGGGACCAGAAATGCTCCTGTAATTACTGCTGTGTGTGCAGACACTCATGCTGAACTCTGTGTTGGCAGATCACTGCTGATGTTTTAATAATACTTCTTGTGTGCTGGTGTTCATTTCATTGCTTTGCCTCTATATTTGCTACATTGTAAAAGTGTTACATAGAAAGACATTTTAGTTTTCTAAATCATCCTGTGTTCTCTTTTCCTCTTAAGTAATAAAATGTTTTTCTGATGGGTTGACTGGAGACAGAACTCACAAGACTGAATGTGCAGAGCCAGGTCTTTAGCTGGTGTAAATCAGTGTAACTCCTTTCAAGTCAATACAGCTACATTAATTTACTCCATGTGAGGATCTAGACCTTAGTTCACATTTCAACTAAAGTAAATTTTACTGCCGGGGTCTCCCTGGATTAAAGAAAATCTCATTTCCTTTTCACTTTGCAACCTCATGCTTTTTAAAGCTTCACTGCAATCTGAGGACAGGCTCCGGGTGGCATGCAGACCAGCTGCCCCGCAGTCCATTGACCAGTGGTATGGATCTTTCTGCCTACTCCGTGCAGGGCAAACGCAGGCATCGCACAGTCACTGACATAGGAACCAGTCCATTGGGTCACTGCTGATTAAGGATTGTAGCTGCCTGTCTTACAAGAAGCAGTTAAGGAAGGAGTTGGGGAAAGGGTGTCAGAAAATGAAAAAAAGGAAAAAGTGAAGGAACAACAGAAATTGTGAGAATAGCATAGACAAAGATGTGAAGGGATAGAGACAAAAGAGGGAGAAGAGTTAAAAGACTAAAAATTAAGCTGGAAAGACTTTGACTTTGAAGAGAGCATTAGAGACCAGGAAAAGCAGATGAAAAATAGGATTTTCCCATACTGTGTCTGTCTCTCATTGCGGGGGTGATAATTAAGAGGGAGACGGTAGAAAAGCTCTGGCTACTTCAACCAAACTGGGAGCCTAAGGTTTTTTGTTTGCTTATTAAACAATCAAAACAAACTGAATTGAGGCCTGTGTAAAGTTTCCAGGAATAAAGGAATGGAAACAATTTTTTGAAAGAAAAAGTGCTCAAGAGTACACAATAAGCTTGCCTCACTCCTACTATGATTCCTGCCTTGACCCTCCACTTGTCGGCTTTCCGTGGGGAACCATTTCTACATGTTTCTAAATCACTACTGGAAAACTATTTTTTCAGCGAACATTGAAACTCACTAGCGTTTTGTCCAGGGTATGAAGCACCACTTCTTCTGTAATGTACTTGTAATCCTGGATTTCATATTATTTTTTTTGTCTCATGCAAGTGCTTGGACCACTTAGAGATTTTGAGACTGCTACATTTTTTAAGATGGCCATTCTTTCAGCTCAAGCTTTTGATTTGGAGATCTCTAGTGTAGTTCCCAATGCAGATGACTCACCCACATATATATTATCAAACAAACAAAAGACTGGACAAGGAAATAATTGAAGGGAGGTAAGTAACAATAGTAAAGAATGTGCAAAATGTGCATACATAGATAGCAGCCCTCTCTCCTACACTGTCTTTCACATTTCTTAGATCAATCTATCTACAAATATTATATGCCTTATATTTCTACATAAATGAGTGCCTCACAAATGTTTCTCAGTTTATCCACACATCATCTGCATTTTGGAAATAAGTCTGAATCACAAAGGACCAAATCATTTCCCCCAAAGTTACAAAGAAAGTTCATGGCAGAGACAGAACTGAACACACACCCTCTTACAGTGCTTTAAACACAACATCCCTCCCTCAAAACTGCAAGCTATTCAGGACTTGTCTTCCTTTATGTGGGAACACTACCAGCACATTTCAGATGCCATCTCAACAGTACTAGTCCCTGAATAATAATAATAATGAAAGATCATGAATAATGTACATTTACAAATAATGCTGAAACTGCATATAGTTAGCATTATCATTACAAATTGATATCAAACACTCATAAGTCACCATAAGAAATGGTGTCTCTACTGTGCTTTGTTATTAGCTTAAAAGGACATCAGTGAGTTCTTCAGCACAGCCCTCAGGTGCTCTTAAGCTAGGGAAAGTGTTTCAAATACTGTGCTTTAAAATTGCTCATGTTCCTAATTTTTTCAGATAAATATTGTCATAGATCAGCTCCTTTCAGGGGTAGCTCCCTAACAGTCTTATCCAGTCTTCTTTCTGAAAGAGCCCCTGAAGCCAGCACTGGCATGGCTTCTAGAGGTCAAGCCTCTAAGCTTTGAGACTCTAGCTCTCCTTTGGCCCTGGTTTCCTCAGCTATCCACTGAACCCCCCCACCTCAGAGAGCTCCTTTTTTGCTTTGTTCCTGGGAAGAGAACTCACCTTTTCAAAGGGATGGGGACCCAGAGTTCCAGTGTCCCAAACCACACAGCTGACAGCCATGTTTCAAACAAAAAGTCTTTACTGAGCCACTGAAGTCACAGCACGCAGAGTACAAAACAGCCTCTGAGCACCCTAACATCAGCTCAGCAGTTCCCTTCTTTTCTCCCTGTCCTCGTTGGGACTCCTGCTTTCTCCCTTCCAGTTCCCTCAGTCTTGTTCTTCTCCCTAGGTACAGTATGCCATGTGAGCAACAAAACTATAACAGTTAACTTAGGGACTAACACTGATTCGATACAATGAAACACAATGTCATTGGGAACCTATCATCCAAGGCCGGCTGTTGGACCCACACTGCTTTCTTCCCCTGGAGTGAAAGGGGCATCTAGATACCTTGCTATTAAACTATCTAGAGCAAAACGTGCTCATGCTGAGCCTTCTCAAGTGTTCCCCAAAAGACCTCAGCTCATATAGCCTCTTGAGTCATAGGTCTATAGTGACCAACGATTTATGAGAATGAAGAAAAGAGAACAACAACACAAATACAAATAGACATGGGCATAATCCCTCTTCAAGCTTTGTGGTGTGCAAAGGAGTCACAAACGTTCCACCGAGCTTTTCGATGGTCCATGTTGTTCCCCATAGTATGGCTCACCAACTCTACAAGCCTTGCTTCCCCAGTTTTCTCTTAAGGGTAATACATACCTCAAAGTGGAGACACTATCAGTCCTTGAATTCTATTAAAAGCAGGGACTGAAATGGTCCCATCCAGAGTTTAAGGCCAGAAGGATCATCTAGCCTGACTTTCAATATATTATTACCCATTAATTTTCACCTTGATATGCTTACAATAAACTCAAAAACTTTAGTTAAATTAAAATCATATTGTGCTACAGGCAGAAACTAAAAGGCTAGGGACAGACATTCAAAAAGCCAGAGCCTGAATTGATTCAATCTTTGCAGATTAGTCTAACCTGCCTAGATAAAACCAATATGCAAGTGAATACACATTCATTTTAACTCAGAAAATGCAGGCACGTGCCTCCAGTGGCTCAAGCCAGAAGCCGGGGGGCACTAGAGCATGCCCTTGGCTACAGGGAAGCTATGTGGGGGGCATGGCCAGCCCTTGCAGTAGCCACAAGTAAACTGGCCAGGGAGGGGAGGGGAGGGTTTAATTCTCCCGTCTCTGTCCCAACAGCATGGACCCGAACTGGGGTCTGCTGGGTGCTCCCCTCCCACTGCTACAGCAGCAGGGGTGGGGGTGCAGCCAGAGACCCCCTGAGGTGAAAGATGCAGGGAGGTGGGTTATTTCCCCTGCTCCTTCCAGCATCTGGTGGAGGGGGTAGGGAAGGGGCTTAATCTGCCATGCATCCCGCACAGGGAGCAATCAACAGAGGCTGCAGTCAGGGCTGGCTGGCAGATCCCAGCTTTGGTCCCCCAGGAGCAGAGGGGTACACGGGAGAATAAATCCCCTCCCTACCCCCTTTGCCTCAGGGGGCCATGCCAGCCAGCATCTGGCCACACCTGCCACTACAGCAACGAGCGGGGAGAGCCAGGCAGACCCCAGATCAGGTCCGTGCTGGTGGGACAGGGAGGGGGAAATTAAATCCCCTCCCTGGCAAGTTCACTTGAGGCTACTGCCAGAGCTGGCCATGCTCCCACCACTGGAGCAGCAAGTGGAGAAATGCCTGGCAGGGGCTGCTGCACCCCTGCCTGTCAGACCTCAGCTGGGGACAGGGGAGGGAGGGGGGAATTAACCTCTTCCCTGTCTCCTTTGCCTTAGCGGGGCTGGCATCTGGCCATGCCCCTGCTCTGGCTACGAAGCAGAGAGGCAGGGCCAGCCCAGGGCTGCAGAGCATGCCGGGATGCTGGGGAACACGGGTTTAACTTAAACCAGGAAGGGGTCTGGGACAGAAGTTCCATAAACTGGTTTGAGCTCAATCAGTTAAGTCTGATACTACATTCAACCAGGTTCATCTCAAACCGGTTTTGGCCATTTTGAAACTGGTTTATTTGCACTGAACTTACATTCTATTACAGGTTTAAAACAGTTTCTGATCACTTAAACCAGTTTATGTGTAATGTCTGCCCCTAACCACAAAGACCAAGATACCACCAATGTCCAAGGCAAAAATTAATGTAGTAAAACATGCCCAGATTAATCCAGCAAACAAACTGTGTCTCATGATGCAAAAGGAAGGCAAAAAACATTATGGTCCATGTTGGCCTAGTCTGGTCATCAGTCTGATCCTGAATATGTGAGCGAGACCTACACTCTCAGATCAACGTCTACCCTGCCCCAAACTACCTCCCACTGTGACTGTGCCTAAGTCTTCAAAGGAAGACAGAAAATAAAATCATCTAGTTTACTGTGACCTGGTGCAGGATTGTAAAATTCCTTCTTTACCCCAGCAGGTGAAGCGCAGACGCCCTGAAGCATTTTGTTATTGTCTCACTGCAAAGTGGAAAGTGTTGCACACTGAGGACACAGCAAGTAACCCATTTTTTCCTAAAACCTATAAAAAAAGATCATAAATGACCAGATTCCAAAATAAAGAGGGATCATCTACTATTAACCCAAGCTGAGAACAAAAGGCCATAGAATTTTTCTCCCTAGTCCATCATTTTCTCTAGTAAATTATTCTATCATTTTACTACCCCACTGCTAGGAAGTTGCTGCTTATTTCATTATTGAATTATTCTAACTTTACCATCCAGTCACTGGATCTTACTGTGTCTTTATCAGCAAGCTCCAAAGCATCAGCACATACACACAGTAATCAGGCCAGTTTTCAACCTCTTTAATAGGATGATTCTGTTGATCTCCGTAAGCCTTGTATTCTGAATCTTGTTTTCCAGCTTCTGGATCATTTTTTGCAGATCTCCTTCAAGCTTTCTTACATTCTTCTTGAAATGCAAGTGCCAAAACTGGACATGTATTAGTTTATAATTTTTAAAAACACAAGGTATACTTTGGTAATGATTTGTCATAGGAACAATTTCTCTGAATCTTCTGGCTTGAAGGAGAACAAGTGTTCCACTAAACTGTGTCCCAGCCACAATACCCTCTCCCCAAGTCTGTGCACCACTTTCTACCTGCAACCCTGCAGTGCTACAGGCTGGCGACTGGACACAACAACAGCCACGCATGGTTGGGAGGGAGAGCTGGCTACAGACATTCACATGGGCAACAAAGCCCTGGAAGAACGCTGTGAAGAATGCTCTACTCCCACTCAGATACCAGGTGGCACTCATTCAACATCCAGCCTTGTTCATGGAAGGAAGCATGACAGAGGTTCAATCAAGGTGCTAGTGTTTTTATGGATGGATCTTTTTTTTTATTTTTTTTTTTACAGATTTTATAGATAGTCATTTTTAGGATTTTTATTTATGGAACATCAGAACATGTACAGAAGGTTGCAACCCCAGTTTATCAACAGTAGGAACACGTATGAAGGCAGGGCTCGTTTCTCCACAACTGTCTTGGGATCAGCTTGGAGGTGTGACTGACTCAATTACCTCAGAAGCACAAGGTCAACGATCACCTCTCACATGACCATTTTGCAGGAGCCCTGTTGGTACCTACTACCTACCCACCATAAGATTTGGCATTGTGCTTTGTGTTCATCATTCAATCTAACCTGCTTTTATTATGGATATTGCATTGCTCTGAAAAGGCCAGGGCAAAGTTTAAACTGACATCAGTGACCACATCGGTGGTCACATCAGTGTTCACATCAGTGACCACCAGAACTTCAGCAACTGTACACAGCAGTTGTGCATAGGAAGGAAAGGACATGCTATCTAATTCAAATGGCAGAAGGAATTCATGTAGGCAGAATATAATTTTCCAAATGGAATATAACTAGAATTCACTGGCACTTACACCTCCATCTCTTGGAAAAACTGCCATGGGTCTAAGCTACTTTATTTTCTTAGATTCAATGTTGTTAAACTGCACAGTTTCACGTGCCTTCAAAATCACACTCAATTAAAATCTAATTGAAATGGTAGCAGTTTTGAGCCACTCAATTACCATTTTACCTGCTTGTTACTGAAAATGTGATATTCATATCTTCATTTACTATTCAGAGACATACGCTGAGTTCTTGCTCAATCCCTTTGGAAATGTTAGCCTACAGTGTGATAAACCCATTCATAATAGATAATGGTTCTATTACCACCTAGTAATCCAGATCAGATTATTAGATTACGACTGAACGTGTGTTAGCATAATTAGGCATAACTGTATTCTGAACACAGCACAAACAAGCCCTATTTCAGGAACGAATTGAATGCGATTCAGCTTTGAGTGTATCACTTGCTAGAGAACAAATTTACTCTTGAGAGCGACCCCGGAAGAAAACAGGCAGTAAGAAACCGATCTGTGCAATGGGTGCTCAGTAATGGCAGCATTCATTTACTCTGATGCCTTGGGCCAAAGTGAAAACTTGCCCCCCATTTTTCCCATATTCTACCATCAACAGTGCCCTAAAAGCCAGCATACATACCCACCAGTAACTATCAATAAAAATAAAACATTAAGAATGGATTCCTATCTCATTGTAAGCAGGTGGAGTTCTCATCCGACTCTGTTCAGAGTCTAAAACTGAACATGATCCTGGAGTCTTTTATTATGTAAAAAAAGGCATACACTGCCATTTCTGCCATTACTGTTTCTATGTTTTTCTTTTTTGTAAGAGCTCTCTGCCTCAACCCTTAACTCTTCATCCACCAGAGACACTTCCACCTTCCATCCTCCTTGAACCTAAGGTTTTTCATCTTCCATTAGGGCTCAACAGCTTGCAAATCTAATGACCTAGCAGCAGAACCTTGCACAAATAGACAAGGTCATAGGCCCTGCCCTCTGTTATACCA
Organism: Alligator sinensis; assembly: GCF_000455745.1. Taxonomy (NCBI): domain Eukaryota; kingdom Metazoa; phylum Chordata; order Crocodylia; family Alligatoridae; genus Alligator; species Alligator sinensis. Next base: position 577,783 of record NW_005842590.1, read on the forward strand.
AGACAGTGACTCTCAATGATTTTAGACTCAATGCACTCCTCCATAACTTTCTGGAATGTAGTGGTGCCCCATTTAAACACTAATGCATATCTTATCTCCTTGCACCCTGAAACACCCTTAACATTTCATGGGGTAACAGGGTAGGTAGGATGCCTTTGAGACTGGGTATGGTACACAATGCTCAGAGCTGGCTGGGACTGCTAGACAGGGTAGACTAGGTAATTTGGGAATGGGTCAGACCCCTGGAGGCAACTGTCCCTTCAGGAGTATGAAGGGAGAGACAGGGGCTACTGGTGCAGAGACTGCTACTAGGTGAAGGCACTGAGGGCAGAGCTCTGCTATGCCCAGATTATTCTGTCATCTGCCCTCTTCCTGCCCCAGCTGAGGGGGTAAGTACCTCTGTGGCTGCAGCTGCTCCTCCAGGGATTTGAATGCCTGAACCACCATTCCCCACAGCTACTCCTACCAGCTCCAGGAGCATGGGAGGAGCAGGGGAATGAGCTGGGCTGAAAAAGCACAGCCCACAGCAGACCACACCACTTGGAGCATGGGGGTAGGTCAGTACAGGAGCTGCCGGGGGACAAGAGCTGCACTTTTCAGCATAGCTATACTGCTGCTCCTACCATGCTCCTGGAGCTGGTGGGAAGAGTCATGAGGAGTGCGACCAGGATGCTAGGACAGGCTCAGGGTGCACAGCATGCAGAGAGACCAGTATGTACATCCTCTCACTGGGGCCAAGTGCTGTGGCATCCTTCTAAGGAGTTCATGGCCCCCGGGGTGCCACAGAACCATGGTTGATAATCCGTCAAGCTCTGTGCTTCATTTTTCAGGAATTGTAACCTGTCAAGGTGGCCTCAGAACTACTGCAAGCAACTACTAAATACATTATCAAACATCCTTGGGTAGTATTTGTTTGGTGACGGATTCAGACTCCAAGTTTATCAACAGAAATAGACTTTTATTATGCGTGTCGATTACATGGAGTTCCTCTTTTTATGCAAAGATGTGTGATGTGATCTTAACCCCACTTAAAACTGAAACTAGACTACAGGCTGACTTGGTAGCAAATACGCACCCAAATATCTAAATGCCAGATGACTGCACAGTATGTGTACTCTGCCATCGATCTCATCACAAAGCAGCTATATGACAAGTGCTGGATGCTGCAATGGTTGAACACAGAGTAGGCATTACAGTCAAACCGTTGGCCTGATCCTGTGAGCACTGATATGAACCCTTGCTCATGTAAGCAGTTTTACTCATGTTATTAGAAATCGTTTGAGAGTTGATATCATGCACTTATACTATCACATTATGTATTATGGCTGTGCGAAATTTCACCCGGTGTTTCATTTTGAAGCTGTTTCGATGCCTTTCAAGCTCAAGACAGCGAAATCAATATTAAACAAAAGCCTTCAAAGCAGCTTCAAAACAAAACAAGGGCACTTGAAACATTTTGAAAGTTTCAAAATGTTTTGAGTTTCGAAGCCAGGCTTACTTGGCTTCAGCGTCGGCCCCAGCCTGCTGTCATCCAACAGGCAGATCGAGGGCTTGTCCACACCCCTGGGAGGGATGTGGGAGCTGTGCCAGACTGCTCCTGGGGTGTGGGCCCCCGATCTGCCTCCTGGATCACAGGAGGCTGGTACTGCTGCCTAGGACCAGCAGCAGCCAGGGCTGTTCCTGTGAGGGGTGAATTGGGGTGACCACCCCAGGCCCCATGCTTTGGGGGGGCCCCGCAGAGCTGGGCGGAGTGGCCATGGTGACTCTGCACCATCACCACCAGCTTCGTGTCCAGCCGCTCACTAACCTTCCCACCCCACCCCCACCACTGCCGGTGGCTCCTTCGCATTCGGGGCACGTGGGGTTGGGGCAGGGGTGAGTCCCCGCATGAGCTGATTTGCCCCAGGCCCTGCACGCTCCTTGGGTTGGCTCTGGTGCGGGGCCTGGGGCAAATCAGCTCATGTGGGGATCCGCCCCAACCCCGTCCGCCCTGGATGCAAATGTGGGTATCTTTATGGGTCTCAATCAAACAAACACTCTTGTTTAACTAAACAAGTATGCTCATTGCTTCCAAGAGCAGGAAATGCTGATACATCTGCACTACAGCGTATCTGAACTAGCCTTAAACCACCTAAGCTAGGTACCTATAGTTCCTTAGCTATGGCATCATAGCTATACACATGCCTATACATATGCTCCAACATGTGTTCTAATTAGAACATCAGAATGATTAATTAAGGCAATTAATTGAATCTACTCCATGTTTTAATTTGCCACAGCATCAGGTGTATAAGCCCCTGCGGCTTTAAAAATGGCTGCTGGGGCAATTTAACTAAACCTTGTTGAATGAGTTTTAGTTAAAGCATCCCACAGCCATTTTTAAATGTGCAGGGGCTTAATACATGCCTCGCTGTGGTGTTTTAATTAGAGGGGCTTTCCAGGAACTACTCTAATTAACCCTCCCTTCCCTCCGCCCAATCCCTGAGCACATGTATAAGCACCCATAGAGCTCATCACAGCCTGGAAAACCTGCTCAAGCAGCAGTGTAAATTAGCTTTCACTGAGTTCTGTGCTTTTGTGGTTAGACTACTACTAGCATCTGCCCAGCTAGCTTGTTTAAAGCTAGCTTGGTTGTGGAGATAATGCTACAGTGTAGGGTAGATCTATATTGCAGCGTACTGCACTGGTTAGACTGCAGTGTCGACCCTCCCTTAGTTTAGAATCCTTGCCAGCCAGCCAGATTCCTGTTCCAATTCAGACTATATTATAAATATTTTTTTTAATGTCTTTGTGTTTCAGCTTAATTTGGATGCCATCAGAATCCTCCGTTGTCTCTTGCTCCGGCTGCAAATTCCTGTAGAAATCTTAGGAAAAACATTAAAACTGGAGTTGAAGAAACATTCCAACTGTCAGTTAAACATTGTGAAAAGGTAGATTAATCTCTAAGGAACTCAAAGTTGACAAAGTCATTGTTTAATGTGTTTGGATATAAAGCTAAAAGAAATTTGATAACAGCAATAAGGCAGCTCCAAAAGTGCAGTTATCATGAAATAATTACATCCCTAGGGGATGAGAGGTAATCAGCTATATTGCGTCTCAGTACACCTCGGGGGTGTGATTATCTTACCATAACAACACCACCCATTGTGTTTCATTGCTTAAACGTGTTCTGATGAAATAAAAGAGTTTTAAAGTTAGCATTGCTCTTTGTGTTTGGGAAAGGGGCAAACAAAATGATAAAGTCACATTATATTTTTCATTTCTCCCCCTAACTTTGTGTTTAAAAATAAAACCCTGCTGGAAATTTAGAAATATATTCAATATAAAAATAAGCTTAGTTTTCAGATTTTGACAAGACATTCAAATTTATCTTGGCAGGCTGTCCTGATTTCATGCTGCTGTGCCTTCAATTTGTGTCACAATTTTAATGTTATTTAAATATATATGTCTAGTTAATATATTTATGAATTGCTGAAATGAAAGGAAATAATGAAGAGGTACTTTATAGAAGATTATAAAGCACATAGAAAATTATTTATTTACCTAAATGACCAAAAAGTAAACTAATAAATTCCAGTCTCTAAAGTAAATAAAACCATTACGCCTGATTGAATATATTTATTTATAGTAATAAATAATAATATCTCTGCCTGTATTATTTCTGATATTATTTGTTCAGTGCTGACAATATGTTAGGTAAATATGGATGTAATAAAATGTACATAATAAACAAGGAACTCTACTCCAATATCTCATATGGGATAACAAAACAGTTACTATATTGCTTCTATTATCTTTTGTCTTAAATCTGTGTGTTGGGCTTCCCAGCAATCATCAGTTTTAGTGGTAGAACATAGCATTTATCATACAGGACCTCAAAGCTATCCAGCCAGCCCAATATTCTGCTTTCATAAGTGGTAAATACTTGATGTTCAAGATGAAAACCTACTTGCTCTACAGGTAAATAAGTAATTTTAAAAAAGGGCGGGGTCCAATTCCTTTATTACTTAAGCTAGTTTTACACTGTTAATATTGGAGACAGTGTCTTAAATGTGCAAAGGAGTTTATTTCTATTTATACTGAGAAAAGTATCAGGAGAATAAGTCCGATGTATTTAATAGCAGAAGGGTTAAGTAGTTAGTGTCCTGGAAAAGCTGAAGAGGCCCAAGGCTTCTGTGTATGTGGCACCGTCTCTAACAGCTGAAATGCATATGGATATAAGGAGATTTGTAGGTTTGGGCCCCTTTCAGAGCAAGCTCCATTGAAAACATGATTTGGACAACTCAGTTTTCAGGCCTTTGGACAAGGATGAACTGGCTCCAAGATGCAGCTTTGGTACCTGATAAATACTAGTTCTCTACTTTGTACACTTAAGAAACTCCAAAGGAGTATCCTCCTCACAGAAAGCACCATTACAATCAGCATACTGGTTGGCAGTTCAAGTGCACAGATCTGAGTAACAAATAAACTTAGTTTGGGCACCCTAGAGGTATAAGGAGTGTAAACACTAAAGTACCAATGACAAGAAACTTGTTGAGAGCAGCTGGCATGCAGAGAAACTCTGGGTTTGGGCCCTTCTGTCCTTTATTAAGGCTGGGTTTCTGCCTCATTATTAAGAATTCCAGAAGGCAATTATAAATATTCAATTTAACTACTCTAGAAATGAATTATGTAGACTACAAAAGGTACTTAACTAACCCCATGTTTAAAATGACCATTCTGTTTTGAATTAAAAACAAAAGAAAATATAAAGAGCAATATTTCAAAATCCACTCAGGGATGTTATACCCATAACTGGACAATGTAGTATTATGAATTTTCATAAGACACTTCATTCAAGTGTCTCAGTGCTATTTTCTAACACATTAACTGCCATAACACTCCCATGAGGTTAACGTATAATCTCCATTTTACAAATAAAGGAACTAAGACATGGTCTGGGCACATCTATATGAGATGCTTTATTGCACAGCAGCCTAATTTGCTGCACGGTAAAGAATCACCATCTACACGTATGTGGCAATTAGGGTGCAGTAGATTAATTTACTGCATTGCCAGATAGTCCCATCAGATACAAGTGGTATCCGGCAGTGCAGTAAATTACTGCACTTAAATGCACATGTAGACAGTGAAGTCGGGATTGGTTTATTCCAGCTCAGTTTGAGTTGGAGCATATTCAGTCACATTAATTGCATGTGTAGACACACCCAGACAGAATATGATGCTGGTCCCAATCCTGTATTCTCATTGCTAATACAAAAAGAAAGTCCTTTCCTAAATCCTAGTCCATACTCCAAGCACAAGGCTATCTTTAATCATTAGTTGCTGATGTAAACGGGTCATTTTGCCAGTTATTTCCACAAGGAGAATTTCTAAGGAAGGGTATGAGCATTTTACTGTTCAAAATGACAAAGTAGTGTTAAAGCAAACCCTCTTTATTCCTAATCAGACAGCGTTCTTTCATGGGATTTTATCTTCATAGCTTTCCATTTGCAGCCTAAACATCTAAAGGAAGGTACTGAAGCTTCATGTTTGAAGAGCAATCAAAACTGAAATCAAAAGAAGAAACTGTCCTCCTGAGAAAAGTACCTCTTGTTCTCTCCCACCTAGTAGTCAAAAGAGTAAAAGTCTGTAAAATGTCAGTAGCTAGTTTGTTTAAAGCATGCATCATAGAGGCTGATGAAGCTTCAAGTATAACTACTCCTCAATCTTTTACAGCACATTCTACCAAATCAATAATTATATTATGAGCTTCAAAGAAGGATTCTTTTTTTATTCTGAAAGTTATTTCTTTTGGGGGAAATCACAGATGTTCAACTCCTACAATGGAACTGGTATGCATGAATAGGACAGAGGAGTAAATTTTCCTAGCCAAATTGCAGAAATCTTCAAACGCTCTGATACTTGTGTTCATAAACATATATTTGGAATTAAAGATATTTACTGATGTTAAGATCATAGAAAAGTAGGCCTGGAAGGGATCTCAGAAGGTCATCTACTCCATCTCCTGTTGAGGGCAGCACTGCCCTGACTAAACCATCCCCATCAAGTTTCTATCTAATCTAATCTTAAAAACTTCTAAGGATGGGGAGTCCACAACTTTTGTAGGTAATTGGTTCAATGTTTAACCTCCCTCAAAGTAAGAAACTTCTTCGTAATATCCAACCTAAATTGCCCTTGGTGCAATTTAAGACCATTACTCCTCGCACTATCCCCTGTGGTATAGAAAATAGTTTATCACCATCCTTTTTATAATCACTTTGAAGATATCTGAAAACTGTTATTAAATTCCTCCTCAGTCTTCTCTTCTCCAGATTATAATCCTGGTTCTTTCAGACTTTCTTCATAAATCACATTTACCTGGCCTCTAATAAATGTTGTTGCTCTGTGCTGGACTTTTTCTTATTTGGCCATGTCTTTCTTGAAGTGCAGTGCTCAAAACTGGATATCGTGCTCCCAAGCAAGACCTCACCAGTAGAGAATAAACTGAAAAAAGACAGAATAATCATTTCCCTTGACCAACAGACAATACTCCTATTAATATAATCCAGTATGCAATTGGCTTTTTTGCAACAAGATACACTGTCGGCTCATACTCAGCTTGTGGACCATGGTAACCCCCATATTCTTTTACATAATACTATAGTTTACCCAGCAACAGCTGCATGGTAAGTGCAAGATACTGCACTTCTTTTTTAATTTAATGATTAATTTCAAACTAATCACTCCAGTTGATCAAGGTGATTCTGAATCCTAATCCTACCCTCCTGCCCACAACTCTACCCAGTTCACTGTATTCTGCATCGTTACAAACTGCATTCAGAAACATTCTTCAAGCAGGATGAACCCCTGGGAAACCTCCTCCTAATAAGATATTGAGCCATTGATGACTACTGATTATGCATGAGCCAACCCATTATGAATCCACCTTACCAATACTTTGATCTAGATTGCATTTCCTTCATGTACTCTTGACACTGTCCCTCATAATATTCTAATCAGCCTTGATAAAGAAAACCAGCTGTCTTGAATACCTTTTCCCCTCAGATTTGCCTCCTATGGGTACCAGCCCATCAGTATCCTGAATTTTCTAAAGTCTGTTTTTCTTAAGTCCAGGGTCTTCATTCTGCTGCTCTCCCTTCGCCCCCCGCCCTTCCTCCCTTCAAGAAGTTGAATGCTATCACTTCATGTTCATTATCACCCATACTGATGTTCTCTCCCACCACATTCCCAATCAATTCCTCCTTGTAAGTGAACAGTAAATCTAGAAGAGCTTCCTCCTTGTTGGCTTTGGTATAAAAACACTCCAAGAACTTTCCAGGCTTCGTGTTCTTAAAGTCTGGGTTATATTCTATTCCATCAATTACTCCAGGTGGCAAAATGAAGGCCAATTAGTCTGATTCAGTTGCTATCTGAGATGGAGACAACAACTAGATCTCAGTTGGTTTCATACCACATGAGGAGCACACGACAGACAGGGTGACGGTATAATCACCAATCTGAAAATTCCCTATGTGAGGTCCCAGTTGGAATAGAAGCAGTGCTAGGAAGATAGTGTGTAGACAGAGGGGTCAGGGAAGAAAATGGTATGTGAGGAATATTTTACTAAATCCCATCATTCCGGTGTGCCATAACAGCTGTCACAGCTAGACAGAACAGTCTAAAGGATATCATGATGTAAACACTTTCATTAACTGAGCAAGCCTTCTTCATCTTAAAACAAGATATGTTTCTTGTCCCTGCTGGAAAGCTGTTCTAGACCTCACTCCTCTGATAATTAGAAACCTCTCATTTCCATCATACATTTTTTTGGCCAATTTCTCCCCAAATCCTTTAGTTTAAATAATTCACATTCCTCTTTGCTGTTTACCCTCCTGTTGTAGTTATGGACAGTAATCACATGCCTCTTACTCATTGTTTTGGCAGAGTAATAAATGACCCAAGCTTTTTTATTCATCTCTTATAAAATAGGCTCTCTAGACTCCTGGTCAATCTAGTAGCCCATCTCTGAATCTGTTCCAGGTTATAGCTATACTTTTTGAATAGCCAATTCTGCATAAATCACCATAGTTATTGTGCAGTATGGGCACACACATGTAGACATGTGCCCATACCACACAGTAACCTAAGCTACTGCACAGTAACTGCATGCGTAGACACACCCAGTAAAAAGTATGCAGATTGTCAGTAAAAAATATTTTCTTAAATTAGCAAATTTTTTGGCAAAACATAATTATCCAATTGAGTTACCAATACACTCTGTGTTCCCCCCACTCCTCATTGTTGCCAACTGATATGCTTCCAGCTTTTAGCAGAAATTCTTGTTAGCAATCTCGAAGGACATTTCATGTACTTTTTAGAATTCAATTTTATCCCATTATTCCAATCTTTAAGAATAGCTAATTGATATTAGGCTCTAAACTTCATGGCTCCCTTAAAAGTTAGAGGTCCTTAACAAACACTGGGATCAGTCAACATTAAGGTTACTTACAGCCAATAGGGCTCCCTATGCCCCACACAACCTGCCCACGCCCCCCGCCCCTCAAAGCCGCCCCCTACCCCACACAATGGGGGCTGGGGGTGGGGGGCACTGCCAGGGCCAAGGGACTGTTTTCTACTTAAATTATTTACTGGGTCAGGACTGGCCATCAATGTTTACAAATGGGAGCTGGGAAAAAAAGGTTGAGAACAGCTGGTGTAGAGAACGGGACATAGGATCTGGATTCAGGAGATATATATTATAGCTCTGCCATTAGCTTGCTGGTTGATATAACTTCGGCTGGGCATATAACTTCAGTTCTGTGCTTCACTTTCCCATCTGTAAAATGGGCATGATGATACTCACCTACCTGGTAAAGCATTTTGAGATCTACTGATGTAAAGCACTTTTTCAGAGTTATGTGAAAATTCTGTTTAATAGAAACCATGAATCCACTGTGTCTTTAACTAACTGTCTGAGCTCCAAAGCTAACTGTATTTGCATAAATATTTCACCTATTGAAGCAGAATTAAGCTGTTATCTCAGTTACACTTTTAAAGAATTTTTAAGGGGTAATTCATTAATGGCTGAATTTTTAAGAGAATAAATAGGTCATTTTCCTAATATGTACTGCTATAGACTGCCTGATCTGAAAAACCACGCAAAAATGATAATAGAAATTAAAATGATTAAAAGAACATATTAGTGGTAACAAGAGATTTCAATTTTCAGACTAATTGGGACTTATAAAGACAAAGAATAAAACGAGCAATTAGTCTGTGTACTGATTTATTACTAACAGAGAATTTAAAACTGATGATGCACTGCAGAATGTTGATCACCATTTAGATCCAAACCACAAGCCACTTCACAGACTCTTGCAAAAGTAACAGGGCTCCATAAGGTTGCAGAGGTCTGGCCACATGGAGTTATCCATGGGATCAGTATCCTTGGCTTTGTTGGTGAAGAGGTTTTCAATAAGACCCCCAAATTGGAAGGCAAGTCTAGTGAAGCACTCCTGAGCCCTATGTTCCTCTCAAATATCAACGAATGCAGTTAGATCAGTGAGACTTCATTAGTAACTGACATGGACAAGAGAACTTCTATTTTGTGATTACTGCTATTTTGAGGCTCCCATGAACTCGGGAATACCACCAGCATTTCACGGTCGATCACTGTAGATAAGGTACAGCCTATCTAGCACATTTTTGCGACAGAAATACTCACTTGGCCTTTGCCTTTCAGACATCCCTTCCCTTTAAAACTGACATATTTAATGAGTCTTTAGGACCCAGATAGGAAATTTGGTCAGGAAGGATCCTGCTCCTCATATACTAGCATCTACAGTGTGATTTCACTCTGCTGCAATTACACAACAATAACTTTCTTCCAGCAGCTGACCTATTAATGTCTCTCACTGATATATTCCTACAAGAAGTTAATCAGCCTTCAGATTCTTGCTAAATAAATGTTATTAGCTGGATGCTACCCTTTCTAAGTTGGTGGGTAATTTACCACCCAAACCTACAGTGAAAAGGCAGAATCAATCCATATTTACATCGTAGATGTAAAAACATCCATGAACCATTCATGGTCATAGCTCACCCGCCTGCATTGCAGGGCTCAGCCAAACCACCACAGCCTGGCCAGCCTTAACACGGTCTTTCTATCTAACTTTAGAAGCCGTTGTCTGAAATGTCTAGGGCGGGGGTGTCACACACACAGCCCACAGGTTGCATCCAGTTGGCAGAGCCCTGCCATCCGACCTCCAGTGCTGCCTCCTAGGTCTGATCAGCCCATACAAGGCACAGTGCATGCCTGCTGTTCAGGGCTGGTCCACAGGCCAGGCTGAACCCACAGACCCTCTCCCCTTCCCTTTGCCCCTCTCTTTTCGCTTCCTCCTCCCCCAGGATACCTGACCCAATGGCCATTGCAGCCAGCCTGGCACACATGCTGCATGCAGCGCAGATCACAGAGTGCCACGTGTGAACTGGTGCCGCGTGTGGCAGAGTCTGGCCAGAGTGGCAGCCACACTGCACAAGGTGACTACACAAGGCACTTTGCTCCAGTCAGTCCACAACCATGCAGTGTGGATCCCAAACTGGCTGGAACTGGCATTGCATGCAGCATAGTCCTGGAGCTGCTGGGACAGCCACCGTGTGCTGCGCAGCTGCTGCTCCGGGTGGACTATGCCACAGGCAGTGCCCATTCCAGCTGCTCACCCACAAGAGTCATGTACAGTTTAGATCCTGGATTAGCTGGAGCAGGGCAATGTATTAGATACAGTCCCAGAGCTGCTACATGTAGCAACAGTTACAGGCACTCCAGGATCGTGTTTGGTACAGAGTAGGTCGCAGATCAGCTGCAGCAGCTGCCAAATGAGGTATGCTTGTGCGGGGAGGGGGGAGGCAATTTGGCCCTTGGACTGGCCCCATGCTCCTCATTCGACCCACTAGGCTGGATAAGTTTGACACCCCTGGTCTAGGAGAAGGCAGGGTACATTTGCACCTTATAGACTAACCAAAGTAGATATATATGTATTAGCACAAGCTTTCATGGGCTGAAGCTCACTTCATCAGATGCCACGAAAGGACATATAAAAATGAGAGAGAAATCTGAGTATAAAAGGCAGAAGGGAGGCAGAAAGGAGGGGAAAAGGGGGGCAGTGCTAAGAGAGGCAAACAAGCAAGCGTTAAACACATTGGAAAAAGAGATTCACAAAGGCTTATCCAGATCTGCCATGCATATATATAAGTTCATACTGCAGACATCTTATATATATACATAGATGTAAGATGGATACAGATGTAAGTGCATGGACAGAGAACTAAGGGCCTTGAACAAGCCAAATGTGAACTCTCAGCTTCCAGTCACTTGTGCGTTGAACCACACAAAGATCTGCTTGTCATGCATGTAGCTGCCCCTAGAGTAATACAATGATCAGGAAAGAAAAAAAAATCCCATGGAGGTGAAGTCCTTGCTGGTGTAACTTGGAGTACATATTCAGATGTCCCCAGCTGCCTCTGAAACAGGAACATCTGTATCTAGCACCTGCTGTGCACTTGCAGGCTCTTCTTTTATATTTCCCACCCACAGAATGCTCTAACAGCCTATATCAAAAGCACAGGATTGTAGACCATTGTTAAAGCTGACCTAGTAAATCTAACCCATTATTAAACACAGTCTAATTTTTTTTTATTGTTGGAGTTTCTGTTGTTGTTTGCAAGCCCTGTAGAGAGCACCAAACTGTGCGTATTTATGTGAAGCAAACTTACTGGGGGGAAAAAGAAATATTGCACAAAATATTGAGTCAAGAACATAATTCCAAGTGCCTAAGACATAAGGGCAAAATGACAATGAGCTGGAAAAAAAAAAGATGAGGAACCATGTAAAAAAAAAAATCACTAAAATTAGGAGTTAGGAGGTACAGGCCTAATTCCTGGCTTTTTTTTTGCCACTGATTTTCACTCTGATCTCGGTTATGTTGTTAAATTTCCAGTAAGGCTGTGCAAAACAGCACCGTTCCATTTCGACTACCATTTTGATGTTTGCATGGGACAGTGTTTAGTTTAGAGTTTCATTTCATTTTAAAACCGCTGTTCTGTTTCATTTCGTCGAACTTGTTTTGACATTTCGCCCATAGTTTATAGTGGGGAAGCATGAAACTGCCTATAACTTTGTCATTTCCTGCCTAATTCAGATTAAACTTGCATAGATGGTAGCCACTTCTGGGGCCATGAAGCCTGCCAAGTTTCAAGGAAATAGTTGCAGGGGTTTCTGGGAAACTTCAGGCTGCTGACAAGCAAAACTCGTGACATGGGTGACACTGTGTGTGTGTTAAGGCACACCCTCACTGGCGCTGGGGCCTCTACATGACATGGTAGTGTGCCTCAGTGAGGTCTCCTCCTCCCCTACAGCCTCATCCTGGTCCACCACTTTAAATGATAACAGGTAATAATTTGGTAAGCAGCACAGTAGCACCAGCAGCATCTCAGGCAGCCAAACTGTCACACAGCCTTTCTTTCCTCTCTGCAGGAGCTTCTTCTCCACCAGGTCCCAGAGAACTCTCCCTGCCAGCCCCAGCCCTGGGGCTTAGATGTGCCCAGGGCCCTGCATCCTTCCCATGAGGTGCTAGGGGTGTTGGTCTAAGGACATGACACTGGCAGACAAGGTCCTCTCCTCTGGGTCAGTCTAATCTGGTATGTTTTAACAAACCAGCTGAGTAGTTACAGAAATATATCTTAGGAAGCTTTTGGGTTGAAAAATCCTTCATCAGGCTGAGGAAGCACCTGCAGTTGGTGTGTGTGTGTGCTGTTCCTGGATGGAAGGAACAGTAAAGAAGTCAGAAGCTGGTATGCAATGCTGGCAAGAAAGCCAGTCAGTGAAAATGGAAATGGAGGTGTCAGGGCTTGAGGGACAGGCTGGGGGGGAAGGGGATGTAGCGGTGCAGGTAAAAGTGGAGAGGTACCTGGGGAGTAAGATGTCCAGCAGGTTGTAGTGTGTCATAAATCCACTGTCTATATTGAGTCCATGAGTTTCTGTACCTAAGAGGTTGATGAAGTGAAGTTCATAGGCTCAGCTGTGAAAAGTAGTTTGTAAATTCAAACAAGCACTGAATCTTGCTAACCTAACCTCAACACCAGAAGCCAACTTCCTACAGCTCAAAACATAAAACCTGACAACAATCTCCAGTACCCCCACAAACTGCACACCAGAATCTATCAAAAACAAGAATACCCAACTACCTGGGGGGCGTATTTCTCACAGAAAAACCACTCTGTCTCCAGTCATAGTTTCATAGTTGGTGGGGTCAGAAGGGACCTAAACAGATCATAAAGTCCAACCCCCTGCCATGGTAGCTGTCTAGCCTCCTTTTGAAGACCCCCAGGATAGGGGCAAGCAAGCACCACTTCCCTTGGAAGTTAGTTCCAGCTCCTAGCCGCCCTGTCTGTGAAGTAGTGCCTCCTGATATCCAGCCTGAACCTACTCTCAGTGAACTTATGGCCATTGTTCCTTGTTATCCCCAGTAGTGCCCGGGGGAACAGGGACTCTCCCATTGCCTGCTGGTCTCTCTTGGCAAATTTATAGGCAGCCACCAGATCCTCTCTCAGCCTTCTCTTGTGGAGGCTGAACAAGTTCAGGTCCCATAGCCTCTCCTCGTAGGGCCTGCCCTGCTGCCTCCTGATCATGCGAGTGGCCCTCCTCTGGACCCTCTTGATGCTGTCCACATCCCTCCTGAAGTGCAGCGCCCAGAACTGGACACAGTACTCCAGCTGCGGCCTGACCAGTGTCGCATAGAGGGGAAGGATCACCTCCTTGGACCTGCTCGTGATGCATCTATGGATGCATGACAAGGTGCAGTTAGCCTTCCTGACTGCGTCCCCACATTGGCGGCCTAAGTTCATCTTGGAATCAACAGTGACTCCAAGATCCTTTTCTGCCTCTGTGCTGATGAGAAGGGAGTTCCCCAGCCTGTAGGTATGCTGCTGGTTCCTCCTCCCCAGGTGCAGCACCTTGCACTTGTCCGTATTGAAACCCATCCTATTCTCATCCACCCACCCCTGTAACCTGTCCAGATCTAGTTGTAGCCTGTCCCTCTCCTCTAGTGTGCTCACTTCTCCCCACATCTTAGTGTCATCTGCAAACTTAAACAAGGTGCTTTCACCCCCTTGTTCAAATCGCTGATGAAGATGTTGAACAGTGCGGGCTTGAGGACTGAGCCCTGGGGAACCCCACTGCCCACATCCCTCCAGGTCGAAAATGACCCATCCACCACCACTCTCTGGGTGCGGCCCTCCAACCAATTTGTGACCCATCTGACTGTGTAAGTGTCGACACCACAGACACCTAATTTTTTAATGAGGATGGGGTGAGAGACAGTGTCAAAGGCCTTCCTAAAGTCCAAAAAGACTACGTCCACTGCGACACCTGTGTCCAAGGCTTTTATGACCTGATCATAGAAGGCCACCAGGTTGGTGTGTCTGACAGGACCTGCCTCTAATGAACCCATGTTGATTGCCCCTAAGCATAAACTCCCCTGCTGGCCCCTTGCAGATGTGCTCCTGGATAATTTTCTCAAAGAGCTTCCCCAGGACTGAGGTAAGACTAACGGGCCTATAGTCTCCTGGGTCCTCTTTCCTTCCTTTTTTGAAAATGGAGACCACATTGGCCCTCTTCCAGTCATCAGGCACCTCACCAGAGCACCATGAGTGCTTGAAAAGCTGTGCCAGGGGTCCTGCAATGACCTCTGCCAACTCCCTAAGCACTCTGGGGTGTAGATTGTCAGGACCTACACTTCTAGTCCCTCCAGAAGTTCCCTGAGTAGGTCCTCACTGACCCTGGACCTGGCTGCACCTTCCCTGGTTCCGTCTGGAACCCCATTGTGGGGGATGTTCCTGTCCCTGCTCAGAAAAATGGAAGCAGAAGAATCTGTTAAAGAGATTAACTTTGTCATCTGGTGCTACCACCAGATTACCAAGCATGTCCTGCACAGGCCCCACATTACTTGGTACCTTCTTTTTACCCACTATGTATTTAAAAAATGACTTCTTGTTATCTCTCAGGCCTGATCCTGAAAGGGAATTTACAAACCTCTTTTCACAGCTGGGCCTATAAACTTCACTTCATAAGCCTCATAGGTACAGAAACGGGGGCAACTGTGGCCACATCTGGCTGTGGCTTACCCAATAGGCCAAGGGGTTGCCCAGCAGCACCTACACATCCTCAGCAAGGCAGGCAGCCACAAATGTTCCCTCTAAAGAGCATCAGTCCATGAGCGCGCCGCCTCGGGCTGTGAGCGCACCGCCTTGGTCTGGTGTGGGATACTTATCAAAGGGGGCTGAGGGCTGGGGGCCGGAGGCTGGGGGCTGGGGCCTGGAGCCCAGGGGCTGGAGCCAGGAGGCCAGGGGCTGGAGCTAAGAGGCCGGGGGCCAGAGACTGGGGCCAGGGGTCGGAGGCTGGAGCCGGGGGCTGGAGGCTGGGGCCAGAAGCTGGAGCTGAGAGGCTGGGAGCCAGAGACTGGAGTCGAGAGGCTGGGGGCTGGAGGCTGGAGTTGAGAGGCTGGGGCCAGTGGCCGGAGCCAACAGGCTGGAGGCTAGGCTGGGGCCAGGGGCCAGGGCCTGGAGCTGGGACCGGGGGCCAGAGGCTGATGTGGGCTCCGCTGGCTCCAGGGAAGTGCTCCCCACCCCCACATGAGGGCCAGGTAGTAGAGTACTTCCCCAGAGCCGGCAGAGCCCACTCCAGCCTCCATCCTTGCCTTGCCTCACTTGGAGAGGAGCCGCTGCCTGCCCCAGTGAGGCTCCGGCGGCTCCGGGACACTGCTCTGCTCCCCGGCCCTGATGCCATGTGCCTCCTCACTCCCCAAGGCCATGCAGGGGAGCAGAGCAGTGTCCTAGAGCTGGCAGAGCCTCACTTGGGGTATGCAGTGGCTCCTCCCTGAGGGTGGGGTGGGAGGCTGGTGCGGGCTCTGCCGGCTCCGGGGAAGTGTTCCACTCCCCAGCCCTGATGCAGGGGAGCGGAGCACTTCCCCGGAGCTGGCGGAGCCTGCACCAGGCTCCTGCACCCACCTCGCCTAGGAGCTGACCTTCAGCTCCTTTCCTGGTGCACAGACTTGAAAAGGCTGTGCACGGCCACAGTTTTAGTTGTGCGCAGCCATGCACATGCACACCTTAGAGGGAACCCTGGCAGCCACCAAGGCCTGAGTGCTACCTGCCTGATGGCGCAGTCTGATGACTGTGGACCCCACCATGGAAGCCATGCCCTCGGCCCAGATTCCAGTGCCTGTGGTGGAGGAGGAGACTGGCTGGTGAATGGCATGCTAGCATGGGACAATGGATCCCCCTCTTCCACATCCTGCTGCCTCCACCATTCTGCTTCTGGCTCTCTTCACCAGCACCTCCATCCACTGATCCAGGGTTTGGCTGCTGCATACGTTGCCCTTCACCCTCGTGTCACATATAGCGGTCAGCACATGGACTGTACTGGACTGCAAGAGATCAAGCCATTTCCTGATGCCCTCCTTCAGCCACCTCACCAGTGCTTGGACATCTGGTGACAACAGCTTGCCCCGGCTAGGAACACTGATCCCCTGGAAGCTCTCCATTTGGCTCTGTAGTTCCCTCACTACAGGGATCACCTGGCTAAGGAGGGCATCACCAGTGCTGAGGGTCTTGGTGTCCTCAAATAAAGGCTTGAGGACCACCAAGATCTCGGAGATGGTATCCCACTCAACTTTGCTAAGTGGGCCACTGATCTCAATCTTCCTGAGCAAAGCCATTTCAGGGATGGCCTTCCGTTGCTCCACCAGCCTCTCAAGCATCACGTATGTGGAGTTCCACCAAAAATCTACATCCTGCATGGTTTTGTGCTGCAGGATGTTCAGCTCTGCTTGTTTGTCCCGCAGCATCTTGCCCCCCTTGATGCTCCGGTGGAAGTCCCCTGCCACCTTCCTGCATTTGGAAATGAGCTTGCTGGTGGTGCTGGCACCAGCACCAGCACCCCTGCCCCCCTTCAAGGCATCCCTGACAATGAGGTGCAACTTGTCCACCACACAGTGGATGCCAACAAGTTGGCATCACACACCGCCTTGACCATATTGGCTGCATTGTCGGTGACCATGAACGCACGGGTGAGCTCACCCTGCCCAAAGAGCCACCCCTGCACCAAGCAGCTCATGGCCCCATGATCTCTGTTACCATATGAGACTGATCCATCACCTCAGCTTGAAGGAGAGCCCACCAACAGCCTGGCTGGTCACACCAGTGCTCTGTGAGGGAGAGGTAGGCGTGATCTCCACTCTGGCTGCTCCAGATGACTGAAGTGAAGTGTAAGGCCACCTGTGGACCTGCCTTGCACAGCTGCTTCCTCAAGTACTCCCTGCATGCCTCATAAAGGGAGGGCACCACCGTCCAGCTGAAGGCAGTGCATGTGGGCACTTGGTAGGATGGGTCTCTGGTTTTGGTTTGGCAGTGCAGGCAGATAGCATATGTGGGATCATCTGCCAGCTCAAAATGATCCCAGACCACACTACCCACTCGCTTCTGGGGTGCGGGTGCATGTGTGGATGCTGCAATTTCCCCCTCCTCATCAGGCAGAAGCACAACAACAGAATGAGTGGGCTCAGCTGAGCTGCTTGCCTCTGCAACCTCTACCTCAGCCTCCTCTGAAGTTCCTTCTAGGGAAGAAGACCTGGCTCTAAGGGAAACTTGAGGAGTGTGAAGCACAAACTCAAATGATTCCCCCTCTTTCTCCAGAATTTCCCCTGTTAGGGCACTCAGATCCAGATCCAGCTCTTCCTCTGGCACTGGAAGGCTCAGGATGGGAAGTGAAATGGGGTGGAGAAGACTGTCATGCTGGTGCTGCTTGTTGTCATGGTGGGGGGGGGAGTTATGGCTCATGCTCTTGGAGGGGATGCAGTCTCAGGCACAGGCAGTGGCATTGGCACTGCCCCCTTCTCCTTGCTGCTGCTGGAAGCCTCATCCCTGCTAGTTGTAGGAAAGATGCTGCATCTCATTTTTTTTGGGGGGGGGGGGAGGGGGGGGGGGGGGGGAA
>NW_005842590.1:595952-600460 GCF_000455745.1 Alligator sinensis
ATACGGTGTGTAGTATATGCCTCAAGGTATAAATGTATCTCCCTTCCTATAGAAATTCTATACGGTATGTAGTATATGCTGCAAAGTATAAATGTATAAAAGTAAAATATAAATGTATCTCCCTTCCTATAGAAATTCCATAGTGTAATATCCAATATAATTATAAAATTGAAAAGAACAAACCAATGAATATAGTAATAGAATAAAGGGGTTTAGAAGAAAGCAAAATGTATTGTGGAATCCCACTTATTAGGCTAGCAAGAAGGAAATCATTCAAATCAATGCTAGTAGTAGTCTTCATTGTCTAAGGCTCCTGAGCTGCTGCAAGATAGCTCAGTAACTGTCAGACCCCAAGGCAGCAAGCAGGCCGGTTCAAACAATGCTGCCTTTTATGCTGTTTTTCCATCCTCCCCCAGAGCACTGGGATTGGGGAGACCTCAGGGAAGGATCACAGTCGCTGGCCAGCTACACGGTCAATATGAAAGCAGTCCTTCCTCCCTCTTCCCCCTCCCTCTCCTTACTTTCTGTTTCCTGCAGGCAAGCCCAGCTTGAGCAGTAGCAATGTGTAGGGGGTGCATGTGCACCCCGAGAGTGCTGGGGCACCTCCTGAGAAGCAGCGCTCTCCACTTAGGTGATAGGCAGAGGGGCCTGGCAGGAGCACCTGGCAAGCACTGGCTGAGGAGTGGGGCGCCAGGTAAAGCACCACTGGCACTTCCAGGAGTGCCATTGGCTCTTCCTGGTTGGCATGATCGGCCACAAGGGGACCCGCCCCACAGTCGCTGACTGGCTGCTGGGGGGCACATGACCCCCCTGACTCAGGTGGCACCAGTCACCCGTGAGCTTGAGCTTCAAAATGTGAAATGTTTCGACTGCCCTCATTTCATTTTGAGGCTGTTCTGAAGCCCTTCATTTCATTTCAATTTTGCTGTTTCAAGCTTGAAACGAGTCAAAACAGCGTTGAAATGAAACAGCTGGCAAAATTTCACACAGCCCTAGTTTCCAGGCACTTCAGTTCCCAGCTGTAAAACAGAGGTAATAATGTGCCCATCCAACTCTCCATCATCCTTTTTCTGTCATTTCTATTTAGACTGCAAACTCTTTGGGACAAAGACCGTCTCTTACTACATGTATGTACAGAAACCAGCACAATGAGGACGCTCTCCCAGTTGGGGATTTTAGACACTACTGTACTACAATAATAAGAATAGAACTAAATGGAATAGCAGCTTAATTAATTAATTTCACTCTTATTTTTGTTATCCTTTAGAGAAACGCAGAATTCCCCAAAACAAAACCTACATTGCTTTTCAGATAATAGAAAGACGTATTTGATGAAACAATGATCACATTGGAAAGTGATGAAAAAATAAGTGTGAAGCCTGACAAAAAAAGGTTAACAAGAGCTGCCCAGAACTCTACACACAGTGACAGAAGAGAGAAGGAGTTCTAGCTGTCATTATACAACTGTCACTGTATCTTTGGGGACATAATTCAAGTATGAGCTGATGAACAAGAGAACAGCTAATGTGGATACTAGAAATAGAGAAATGAAAATTCTCAGTCTACGCTAAAAGCTTCACTTCAGCACAAGGCAAAATGATCTCAAAGCACAAAGCCTAGGAGAACCATTTCATTAACAGATCTGCAAGAGTGCCGTAACTGCCAAGAAATTTACCAAAATTTCCTCATTTTTGTGGGAAATTTTAGCGAAAGAAAAATCCTTATTTTTGTTTTCTGAGAGCTTGCATTTGTAATACTGTCAAATCTGAACGGCCAAATTATTATACAAAAGGATTTATAGAAATGGACAAAGTACAGCAGAGGGAAAACAAAGTTATTCACTGAACTGGGCAGTCTAGTGATATAGTAGAGAAATAAGCCTGATATTCTTTAAGAAGAAACCAAGAAGAAACCAAGAAGCAACCACTTTGAGGCATAACAAAAAGTTCTGAAGGGAACAGAGAAGAAAAATGCAACAAAAGGTTCAGGAGTCACTCTGACATTCAGTAACAAATGGCCAGGGAACTTGGGCTAAAAAAGACCAAAGCAATAATGGATTTTAGACAGAATATTTTTTTACCAAGAATGTAAAAGTGTATAGGATAAAATCACAAAGGCTGCAAAGTGAACAAGAAGTGCAAAGCATAAATCTTTAAAAGGATCTAGATAATTTGTTGTCGGATAAAAATAATGGAGGAAAGAAGAGGAGGAATAAGGGCTAATTAAAAAGTGAGGGCCAATAAACCCACTGCTGCCTAGTTCTTAGATTTGCACACATCTTACACCCTAAGTCTAACACAGTAGTGAGTTTAGGTGGCATCTACACGAGATGCTGACTGCGCAGTAGCCAAATAATACTGCTCAGTAGCACATCTCAGTGCTAATATGGACAGTGCTGATATGCTGCTGCACAGGATTATTACGCTACTGTGCAGACAGTGCAGTAGTATCACTTAAAGGACATTTGCCAGTGCTACTGTGCAGTAACTCCAGTTACTGCACATTTATTTAGTATTTGCTTATACAAGTACTAAATAAATGTGCAGTAACCACTGCACAGTAGCATCTCGTGTAGACACGCCTTTTGAAAAGGAGAAGGTTCCTTTCACTGGCAAAGCAGAATGCACTGATATCAGACTTTAGCAGGTATTTATCAGGAGATCCAGATGCTCTTCATCCAAGGGTACTGAGGGAATTGGCAGAGGTCATAGCAGGGCCCCTGGCACGGTTGTATGAGTGCTCATGATGCTCTGACCAGGTCCCAGAGGACTGGAAAAGGGCTAATGTGGTCCCCATTTACAAGAAAGGGAGAAAGAAGGACCCGGGTACCTATAGGCCAGTTAGTTTCACCTCGGTCCTTGGGAAGACCTTTGAGAAAATGATCAAGGAGCACATCTGCGGGGGCCCAGCATGGGAGGTAATGCTCAGGGGCAACCAACACGGGTTCATTGCAGGCAGATCTTGCCTGTCTAACCTTGTTTCCTTTTATGACCAGGTCACAAAGTTCTTGGATGCAAGCGTTGAGGTGGATGTTGTCTACCTGGACTTCAAGAAGGCCTTTCTCACCCCAGTCTCATAAAAAAACTAGGTGACTGTGGCATTGATGCCTACACAGTCAGATGGGTGGCAAATTGGCTCGATGGTCGCACCCAGAGAGTGGTGGTGGATGGGTTGTTTTTGACCTGGAGGGATGTGGGCAGTGGAGTTCCCCAGGGCTTGGTCCTCGGGCCTATGCTATTCAACATCTTTATCAGCAAGTTGGAGATGGGCATGGGAAGCACACTGTCCAAATTCGCTGATGACACAAAGATGTGGGGGTAAGTGGGCACACTGGAGGGGAGGGATAGAATCCAACTAGATCTGGACAGGTTACAGAGGTGGGCAGATGAGAATAGAAGGAATTCAATGCAGACAAGTGCAAGGTGCTGCATCTAGGGAGAAGGAACCAGCAACACACCTATAGGCTGGGGAGCACCCTTCTCAACAACACAGTGGCTGAACGGGATCTTGGAATCATTGTTGACTCCAGGATGAACATGAGCTGCCAACGTGAGGAAGCGGCCAGTAAGGCTAACCGCACCTTGTTGTGCATCTACAGATGCATCACTAGCAGGTCCAGGGAGGTGATCCTCCCCCTCTATGTGGCGTTGGTCAGGCCACAGTTGGAATACTGTGTCCAATTCTGGGCGCAGCACTTCAAGAGGGATGTGGCTAACCTTAAGAGGGTCCAGAGGAGGGCCACTTACATGGTCAGGAGGCAACAGGCCAGGCCCTATGAAGTTAGACTAAAGGGCCTGAATCTATTCACCCTCCACAAGATGGAGAGGGGATCTGGTGGCCATCTATAAAATCACCAGGGGGGACCAGTGGAAAATAGGTGAGGCTCTGTTCCCCCAGGCACCAGCTGGGATAACAAGGAATAACAGCCACACATTGATTGAGAGCAGGTTCAGGCTGGACATCAGGAGACATTACTTTATAGTTAGGGCTGCCAGGCTCTGGAATGGGCTCCCAAGGGAGGTGGTGCTCTCCCCTACCTTGGAGGTCTTCAAGAGAAGGTTGGATAGATATCTGGCTGGGGTATTATCATCCCAGCACTTGTTCCTGCCCAGGCCCTGGGGTGGGACTTGATGATTTGTTCAGGTCCCTTCTGATGCTAGAAACTATTAAACTATTTATAAATAGGCTTGCAGTCTCCCATTACAAATTAGCAGAAATCCACCATTCAGTTGCATTATATGCATCACGGTTTTTCCTCTAATCTCTGCAGTGCAAACAGTACCTTTCCATGAATTACAGTACAGATTGATTTTCAGTTCATTGAGAGAGTACTACTCATTTCTTTTCAAATATTTTTTACTGCATTTTCATATAAACCAATGCATAAAACAGCTTTTCTATACATAATAAGAGCAGCTGGAAGTAACCACTATAGTTAAGGTTGCAAAATTGTTTCCATTATAAAAATGCAGTATTTCATTCACTCTAACCTTTTTCAAAATTCACTA
>NW_005842590.1:600470-614732 GCF_000455745.1 Alligator sinensis
AACACACTGACCTTAGCATCCATCCACCTGTATTCCTAGGGAAAGCATGGCTATTACTAGTTTTAGAGAAAGAAAAGGGTTAACAGAATAAAAGTTACTATCATGCTTTTAAAAATTATCATGACCATTTTTGTTTTATTTCGCCAAAGGAAAGAATTTAGACTGTACAATGTTCAATTGATGAACTATTGTTTAAATATCCAGATTCTATTTAATTTCTATAAATTGACTGTTCAAAGTCCCAGATTTCAACATTTCAAAGCAAAAGTCCTAAGTTTTTTTTAAAATTTGATAAAGATCTATCATCAATGAATTCAGAAAAAAAACTATGTGTAATTGGTGCTTCTAGCAGCCACTATGGATTGCATTCCTTCGGTTCTTTAGACCCAAAGTGAGTGCCTAAAATTGCTTTAATTTGATCATAGTCAAAAGTACCTCTTTCTCTTGCAGCTCCATTAAGCATCTTCAATTTTGTAGGATGCAAAAGTGAAGTTTGCACATCAAGTTCTTGGAAGCTCAATTTTCTTCTAGATAGAAAAAAGAAGAAAGTGCTTTTCAGTTGAAAAATAGAACCAAATGACAGCGCCATATAAAAAATTATGACTTACTTTCAAATTTTAGTTTCATATAGTTTGATGGAAAAGAAAAGGAGGGGAGGAAGAGCACTGATCAAGGACAAAGAGGATCCATCTCAGTCCATTTCCATAACTGTGTGCAATTGTTTCCTAGGATGTATTTTCTACTGCTTGGTCCAGAATAGTTTTAAATGACTTAAGTGATGGAACCTCCAGTTCTGTCCTTTAAAAGATATCCTGTAATCTATATGGCCTGCAAAATACTGGTCGTATAAACCCACATCCTTACTAAATTACTTTAGAAACCTCAGGGCAAACACAGCAGTGTATGTGACTTGCCTGAGGTTGAGAAAAGCCTGTGGCAGAACAAGAATACAACACAAGAGGCTTAATCCCAAGAGGAGAGTTCAATGCAGAAATGCCTCCATAAACTTGACCAGATGGTAACAGAAGTAAAGACATTAAGAGACAGTTATGCTGACCCTGAAGAAGCAGATGGTGCAAACAAACAAAAAAACAGAAAAACACAATAAATAAGTCTCAACAAGAACCAAAAGAAATAGGAAATGAATAAAGTACCTAGGCTACATTGTAGAGCAGTTATAGCCTGATCCATTGCAGCTCCAAGGGCTTTTAACTGACATTGATTTAAAGAAAATATAGGGGTCTTCCAGCCCCTTGCCAAGTCAACCCCTAGCAGTTTTTGATATAGAGGAGAAATCAGAAGAGTATCTGGCATACTTTCTGGGGATTTCTTTTTTTTTTTTTTATCCCTGAAACCTTAATATTGCATCTCACCCCAGGAAGCAAAAATCTTTATTACAGGTGTCACAGGGAGTGATGCCTACAGTTAATATTTCTTAACAGTCTTATAAGACCCAGCTTTCCACTTGCTTGTAACATTGCCTAGTACCCTTTGGGATGAAAAGTCCTGTGCTGGGTGCCTGCCTTGGGATAGTTTGGGTTTGTTTGTTTGCTGTTTTTTTTTTGTTTTGCTTTATTTTGGAAAATCTTTGTAACAATTCAGTTTTGTCAGAACAAGGTTAAGGAAAATACGTTTGGCCTAGGTTAAAGTATCTCAGTGAAAAAAAAATCTAGTGCCTTCATGCTTTGGAGACGAGATCTTGTAATTTGGCAGAGGAGGATGTTCCAGTGTCAGGGATATATCTTTTCCTCTTCTTGTGAAATGCTGCCTAAATTTGGCCCAAGTTTTACTGCTGGAGGTGTATGTTCAGCAGAGACTTGTCACAGCATCACAGCTAAATTCTCTTTAGAAGATCCCACCTGCACTGAACCCCCTGTATCCCCAGCATGCCGCTGGGAATGTGCACACGCCATCCATGCCAAACCCAGCACTGCAGGGGCCAAGCAGGACATCTCCTGAAATGATTCCTTCTGGTAGCTAGACCATGCAATGGAGAGGGGGAAAACTGCCTATACTATTCTTTCAGGGCTCCCTCTATTAATGACCAGGTAAAATGGAGAAGAAGTAGAAACCACCTGAAAAGAACACAGAGAAGTGAGGTTAGGAATAGATACAAGGTTCAGAGTACAGGGAGGAATTTAGCTCAGGAGACGAGTGGGCAAGAACCTACTCCAAGTGTAGAAAGAGAGAAAAAAAAAGAAGTTGACATCAATGAGAGTGGAAAGAAGACAAAGAGTTGACGGGGAGTAGAAGAAATAGAAGTCCCAGAAGGATGAGTAGAGGAAGGGGAAGCAGCTGTGGGAGGAGGAAAGGAAAAACAGAGAATAACAGCACCAGACAGGGAAGAAAGGGCAAAAGTATGGAATTGGGGGAAGGAGGGCAGAGCAAGAGTAAGAGAGAGAGAGAGAGCACAAATATGCAAGAAAAGGGCACAAAAGGGAACAGAACACAGAAACAGAAGGGGATGGGACAAGCTGAAGAAACAGGAAAAAGATTTATAACCCTGTCGAACCTGGAGTTAGACTCTGCACTCCTTTGCTGTCTAGCAAAAGATATGAAATGACTGGCAAATTGTGTCTCATTCCCCTCTGACTGTCATCTGTTGCAGTTGTTTCATTATCTGAAGTAATAAAAGAGTGTACTGAGGAACTTAAGGTCCCAACCCCACTGATGACCAGTGTGGGAGGTCTAGATGATGCCACAAGATCGAATTTTAGCAGGTCCTTTTATAAAGAAATCACTAGATTTCTAAGTTACATTCAATGTAGCAATATTGAAAGACAATTTTAGAAGTTAGGAAGTCAAGTACTCAGCAGTTAGGAACTATCAGCATTAAGATTGCTCATGCATGCTTAATTCAGCCCCCTTAGGCTCATGCATCACCATACAGACTTTAACTACATGATCATAAACACAGGACCCCCCACTTTGTTCAGCAAACAGTATGGATCGTGCTCAGGGAATAAATCAGAGTTGTGTATTCAATGTGAGACACTTAGGGTTTGATTTGCAGAAATGCTGAGCACTCACGGCTGCAATTGAGGTCAATAGGAGTTGTTCTTTGAACATATAAAATTCCATATCCTAAACACTCTGAAAATTAGACCCTAGTCATCTGAAATTGGCCACCCAAAATTAGTTGGCTCTTCTGATCATTTTGATCTTAATCTCTGTGCCTCAGTTCTCCAGGGTGACAGTAGGGATGATGATACTTCTTGCTCTCATTCAGGTTTGCAATGATTAATATAGTAGCATTCACTAAGACGCTATGCTGAGAGCACTGTAGGAAAGCACAGAAGGAAATTAATAATTTTGTATTCAGTCCAGGATTTTGATGGTATGAAGTAAATAATGCACAAGGCCACACGCTGAATGATGATAAAAAGAAATATTGACAAGTTAGCTGTTTAGTAAGCACCACCCATTCTTTACACTGAATGAAGCTGAGGTCACATGGGTAAAAAGGTAAGTAGTCATGAAAAGCCTTTATCAAGATTCAGAAACACAAGGGGTTTGAAATTAGGATTGCACAGGAAACTTGAATACTGGTTTTTCCTAACTTCTGAGAAATTGACTTTTCAACCTCAACATTGTTTTTAATTTAGGGTTTGTTTTGGTGTTTTTCTATGTCATTATAAAACTTTATGCCACTCAGTGGAATACAAACTGCGAGGCTGGTGGAGTTTAAAAGCTCCTCGGGCTGCAATTAGAGGTACTCCAAACTGACACCAAAGCAGCTCTCTCTCGAGATATTAAATTGAGTGAACTGAGTGCCCTTGAAATGAACCAATCCAGATATAAAAATGTTCAGACCCATAATGTTAACAATCACCAATTTAAAGGTAATATTATTTCACTTCCTACTCCACGCAAAGATGTTACTAGAGGTAAGAAATGACTTATTAAAAAGGTAAGCAAATCTGTTATCCATAGCCAAAAAAAAAAAAGAAAAAGAAAGGTATTGGTCTCTCTCTCTCTGGTCTCACAGGCCTTGGGGGGGCTGTAATCCCTTAACTACAGCCTTCCAACTCCTCCTACCTTGTGCAAACTCCTTCCACCTTGACAAATCTTTGCTAATCCCTTCCAGATCAGTTTTTGTGTTGCCTTGGTCTACCACAAGGTCTGATACCCTCCACAGTCATCTCAGATTCAGTAAATACAGTAATTATGCAAGATTATATTCATGCATATGATCTGTACCCCAACCTGCAGAAGAAGGTGTTAACTTTCCTGGATCCCTGACAATCTTGACTTAACAGGAAAGTTTCCTCCTGTTCCCAAGATCCAGCAAACAGCCAGACCCTACATATGTGAGCTAGATTCACTAACCTGGTGTCTGTGAAAAAGATGGTTTTGTACCATTCTAGAGCTCTGCTCCATGCCATCTCTACCTTTGATCCTTGCCTAAGGACTCCAAGGAAGGCATTGCAAAAACCAAGAACATTTTGCCAATTGTACATTGTGGGGAAAAAAATCCTTCCTGACCTCTGAAGCCATGAAGCATGAGATTTGATTATAGTCATTGTCTAGGTACAGTGTTATCAGCAAACTGACAGCAATAAAGAGTCATCTATTCTCTCCTAGCCCATGGAGGGAGTGGAAAGAACTACATATTTGCAATGTCACAGTCCCTTGTTAAGCTGCCCCTTCGGAGACTTTTGCAATACCTTGAGTACACACACCTCTTTCAAGAGGCTTCTCTATGCCTGCAAGTCCCTTTGGGGAAGCATCTTATGATACTATCACTCTCTGACTGGGACTCTGGGATACACTCCCCTGTTGCTGACGGTGTTACCTCACTCGCCTAAGGGACTTGACACCTTTGCGTGTTTTCCTTCAGGAAGCTACAGACAATAATAATATGCCATGACAGCTTCTACAGAATGAAGTCTGATTTATTTTGCCCAAAGATATGCAGCA
This sequence comes from Alligator sinensis, assembly GCF_000455745.1. NCBI lineage: Eukaryota > Metazoa > Chordata > Crocodylia > Alligatoridae > Alligator > Alligator sinensis. The sequence continues at coordinate 605,391 of NW_005842590.1, forward strand.
TTCATGGTAATGGATTCAAAATAGCAAATATGTATGCACACACTGCTTTGCCCCCAACTTAGGTAAATGGATTCAAAATAATGGATTCAAAATAACATACATATATGCACAAATTCTTGGCTTTTCTCTCAAGTCCCTACAGAGATGTGATTTGACCTTGGCACCACCTTCACTCTCCGGGGCCAAATTACAGCTCTTAATTCTCAGTCAATCTGTGTCAGCCTGCAACAGCTGACCACTGCCCCCTCCCTCTGTGAAGGGCTGATCTTTAAACAGATTGATGCCCTTTGATCTCCCTGTTCTCAGCTTTGGCAAAAACATCCCTGCCTGTCATCAGATTTGGAATGAGGGAGACTTTCTTCACAGTTATAATCCCTATTGTGTAAAAGTATTTCCAGGGATGAGCCCTAATCTACCTTTGTTTTTGTTCTACCTTTTCTGCCTGGTTTCTTTAACAACCTCTTTTGATTTTACTTTGTGGCAAATAATCTATTATAAGCAAGCACATAGAGACATGCACAGTGTTCATACAGAATGATGTAGCTATTTCCATATTCTTCACAAACCAAGTCAGAAACTCCAAGGCAGAATTTCTCCTGGAAGTTCAATTAAATCACATATTTAAAAAATATATCCAATCTCATGTTTGGCCATATGCTGTTTACATAGGAATTGCTTTCAGACCCACAGAGATATTAATCTTTGACCACAGAAATATTTCATTGGGAAACAAAGGCATTATCTCTGTATTTTATTATTCAAACAAAGTGAAAAGAAAAAAAATAAATTAAGGCATGATCCAAAGCATATTAAAGTTAAAAAAACAGCCTGGTCCAAAACTCATTAAAGTCATAGTCCAAAAACAATTAAATATAGATGGTTTTGCCAGCTGTGCCCCCTCATCAGCACAGACCACATCGTCACTGGACCAAACAACACAAATTATAACATCAGGGGTGCATCCCCATGAGCATGAATCTGTGTTTCCCTGGGGACAAGTAGCAACGGCACACATTTTACTGCTGCTACTTGTCCCCAGGGAATGCCTATGCCACGTGTGCTCTGGCGCCTGGCAGGTTACCCTGGGTGGGACAAGACAGGCTGGGGCCAGCAACTGTGCTGACCCCAGCAGCCTTACCTGCAGTCCTGGGGGCCTCCAGAAGCTGCAGCCATGGCACCCCTGCAGCAGGGGGCTTGGCTGGCAGCCGAATGCAGCTCTGGCTGGCCCGGCTCTTGTTTTGGGCAGAGTACACTGCCATCATATACACCACCCTGCTTTTTTTTTTGGCATGGTGGGTTTGTTTTTTTTTACCCCAGGAGTAGCAGTGTGGAAAACGCCTGCATGAGGGGTGTGTGGCACCACAGACCGCACGTCTGCGCTCATCTGGACACGCTGCAGGAGTTCATTCACCTGCTTCCCCACAAATGTTATATATGCCATCACCTGTTCACACAGTCCCTCTGCAGTCTCCATTGGATATATGGGACAATCCCTAGATAAAGGAATGAATAGACACTGATTCAACATCAATTCCAGAAACACAAAAGCTGATGGCAGAACACTTCAACTTCCCTGGACATTTCATCACTGACCTCAGATTAACCGTACTGAAACAAAAGAACTTGAAAAGCCACTTTGAATATAGAAGTGTGGAATAAGAACACAGTCTGGTCTGGGGATGACTTAATAATCTAACAGGGACTATGGATTCTTAGCCCATTACCTGGACAAGCTTTTAACTCCAGTGTCACTCAAGTGCCTTGTTCATCTCAGCTGGCCCTATCAACCCACTCTTCATCCCTCTTAACCATGTGCCCTGCCTCTGTCCCTTTTCCTTGTTTATAAAACCCTCTCTTTCCAATGTTCATTTCACAGCATCTGGCAAAGTCAGCTGTTGCCTATAAAAGTTCATGCCTCTCTGAACTAGTTAGTCTCTAAGGCAGGGCCGGGCAATTATTTCAGGTGGAGGGCCGCTTACTGAGTTTTGGCAAGCCATCGAGGGCCACTTGACAGGCAGCCAGGGGTAGCCAAATGTTAATTTTCTAAATTTTTTAGGGGCCCTGTGGGCCAGATAGAATGGCCTGGAGGGCCACATCTGGCCCACGAGCCGCATTTTGCCCACCCCTGCTCTAAGGGCATGTTCCCTCGTACATGCATGTAAAGTCTGTGGCACCGCAAACCACGTGTGCTGCACATGCATACATTCCCCATGCTGTTAATTTGCAGCACAACAGGTCTTTTTGGCCCCAGGAGATCCCAGTGTCAAAAAAAATAAATAAATGCACCAAAACCCCCCCAAAAAAGAAACAAAAAAAACCAGCGTGGCACACATGGCAGCAGCGTGCACTGCCCAAAAACAAAGCCTGGCTGGGAAGAGCCATGCTCTGGCTGCCACCCAAGCTCCAAGAGACAGAATCACAACCACTGCAGCCCCAGGACCCTAGGTAACGCTGCTGGTAAGCCCAGGTGCTGGTCCCAGTCTTCACTAGGTATGTGCCACTTCTAGTTGTCCCTGGGGAAACGCACATTCCCACTCATGGGAACGTGCCCTAAGGTGCCACAGTGCCTTGCCTTTCACTAAACAAGTCCTAGTATACTTTGTGTACCCTGAAGTTCAACATTTAGTGATAGTTTTCTAAATTGGATGTCTTCTTTTCTTTTTTTTAGTAATTTTCACTTTCTCACAACCCAATGGAGTGGAGTTATCAAAGGCTAAATGAAATACCATAGTATTATTCCATCTCTTGCAAATGTTGTGGGTGTGAAAGTCCAGAAAATGAGCTGTAAAGCTAACATAATGGGTGGGAAGACGGGGGGAGTGACTGAATGAACCCTTCATCGCTGATGGAACAGAACATTACATTTACATGAAATTAATTTTCAGTGTTGAAATTATGTTTCAGTAGTGACGATCAGAGGGAAATATTGATAGTAATAAAATGAAATTCAAAAGAAACTGGCATTAAATCACAAGACAGCATGTTGACACTATTTATGTTAATTTCTTCAAATTTCATTCCTGTCTGCATTATTGTTGACATCTCCTGTAACCAAGCAAATAACTCTAAAAGAGTCAGGGAGTGAAAGTAAATGATTGCAGCAGCCTTTAGGGTCCTATATATCGTTGTAAGGGAATGTACCAGTTCATTATGACCTTGATCCAACAAATACTGAAGTCAGTTGAAGGACTCCTCAGATATTACATTTTTTAAACTCTATTTTCATTGAGAGCATTTATAGAAAGCTACATTTCTCTTGTTCGTTTTTAATTATAAATAAAAATACCATAACAGGGCAGAAAAAAATCTAAGCTGAAAAAAGCAAAAGGAAAACATGCAAATGAAAGAAAAATATCACTTATTCTCAATAAATACATTACATTGGGTATATGAGTACATCAAAATTATTTAATGCACCTCCTGTAGTAACTGTCAGATTTATTTTAGAAACTTGACATTATTTAAATAGCATTCTTATGTCTTATCAGTACAAGGCCTGATTCTACAAATTCCCAAGCGTATGAGCAACTTCAACCAATGAACTATTATTGTTCACATACAGTGGCACATAAAGTGGCACTACTTGAACAGGGAAGCATATACATAGGGAGCTACCGAATTCACAGTGGAAGCAGGCTATGCAGCAGCTCCTTTAATTTTGCAGGTTCCCTTGCTCCCCTCCCCTATTGCTAACTGACCGAGGGGCCCCGGTGGCCCTGCTGCTTGGTGCGGATTGGCTAGGAGGCAAAAACGATGCCATATTTAAAACTGTGGTTTTCGCCTCCCTGCCGATCAGAAGCAAGTGGCAAGGCCTCTCCGCCAGTCAGCAGGGAGGGGCATGCAAGGGAACCTGCAAGATTAAAGGAGGTGCCGCATGTGCGGGCCGGGAGCAACCCGAGCCCTTTTCGCGCTTCACGCGGGCTGTGGCCAGCAGCCCGGGCGGAGAGGGAAGGCCGTCGAACTGGAATTAGGCACGGACGCGTAGCGGTAGTTTTAAAGATTGTTTACTTACACCGAGATGGCAGTGGTGTAGGCTGGAAAACTTGATTCAGTTGCGGTTACAGACAGACAACACAGACGGTCTCGTGGAGGTTGCTAGGCTCCACGGTGCAGAGCTCCGGATGCTCTGGGTGAACGAGCCACCAAAATAGAAATCGTAAGTACGTCTTATAAAAGTTGCGTTCGAAGACGGGAAGAGGTGGGCGGTGGATCAGGCCACCACGCTCCTCTGGATCTCACACAGGGTTTCTATTACCCTGCCGTGTACCCAGAGTCCCCACGAGATGGATGTGGAGTCCTCTTCGGCTTGGGCGGAAACTGCTCAAGCCTTTTATACGGCTAACAGGCCAATCGTTAGCCGCCACGTGTGAATAATTTAGCACTAGCCAATCACGGGGAACGAATTTGCATACCGGTGGTGGGAACTCTTTTGCACCGTGCATTCCTCTTGCAACATGAGCAATGTACTCTGCAAAAGAAGCTGCAGAAAAGGCGGGAAACTGGTCCCTGCACCGGGGTTTCCTCTTGCTACAGGAAACACTCCCGTGCAATGCTCTGCAACTTGACGGGGATAATTCTGGTGCCGAAGCGCACACACACAATCATGCCTTTTGGGTCATGACACCGCACAGTCTGCTTCTGCCATGAATTCAATAGATCCCTACATATACAGGATTACAACCAAAGTCCTTAACCCATTACCACTGGAAGCAAGGATGCTCCAGAGATTTTGGACCATCAACGAGAGCGAAATCCAGATCCTATTCAAGTCAATGGAAAGACTCTCATTGACTGTAATGGGCTTTAACGAAGCTCCTATGTCCTAAGCCACTGGTGCTCAAACCTTGTGGCCCTGCTAACCTGGCTCCAGCCCTGCACTGTCTCTGCCCAGCCACACACACCCAGATCGGGCATCCCATTGCCACAGCCCAATACATCTGGTCTAGCGCACATGGCCACACTATCTAATCTATAGGGTTAACCATGAGCCTGGAAATTTGGCAGCAGGGAAGTAGCGATTAAGGCTGCCCTGCTCTTCCGCCACCAAAGTTTTAGACTTGTGAGGAGCCCTTCAAGCTGGATGACGTGGCTCCAAGGTTGTATCTGGCCCGTGGGCTGGAAGTTGAACATGTCTGTTCTGGACAATCATTTGCCTTGACTTTAATCGTTGTTCTCAGATTCAGCTTGTATTTTGTCTAATTTCTTCTACTCAAATTCATATGATTTGGTTTTGACTTAACTTTATCTGCCTCTGCTGTATTGTCATCTTATGAAGCATTTCATTTATTTTGGTCAGTTTGTCAAATGTTTTATTACATTTAATTTTCTTCAAAAGAGAATCGGTTTATGCTGGCAGATACACACCAAGGATGATTATTTTCAATGTATCTTAAAAAAATTAAGGGATACTTTTCTTGTCCTAAGAGTTTTCTTTCATTTTATTTTTGGAAAAGATGATTCTTTTCTATTTCAGTTCACACTTAATGCCAGAAAGAAAGGACTGAAACACAAGGTTCCTTGTTGTAATCTTTGATGGATTAGTGGTATTGATTAGACAGCTTTGGGTGCTGATGTGAATTTGTCACTTAATCTTATAGGCATGTTTATCTATTTACCAAGAAATCAGAGTGGCAAGCTAAGGCCAAAGGCTAGGCACTTCTGCTTCAGTAGCTGGCTACACTTATGAAGGAAAGGAAATATATGGATGAATTATAAATCATGACTTATTTGGGAAGGAAAATGCTGTTTCCCTTCCTGTCCTAGATTTTCTCTCAACTTCATCTAAGCAAAGCAGTTTTATGAGGGAGAAGATAATACAAGGCAACATTCTTTGCTAGATTAGGCAGTATTTTGTGCAGTGCATGTTAATGGGAAGAAAAGACTGCACCAGTGTGATTTCTATTTTTTTTTCAATTAGATGCAATCAGTTTGACAAAAAAGACATTGAGTGGTTTTGATTTCCATTTCAGAGAGATGTGATCACACTGGCAATATCTTTGTGGGGTTATTTAAAAAAAATACTATATTAGGTTATTAAATTAACTTCTAGCATGTGTCATATTGGTAAACTAAACCTAAAGTGACCTTGGAAAGAATCACGCTCGCAGCTTAAAAAAGAAAACTTGAAGTTTGAGGAAGGAGCAAGATATTAGTGAAAACTGGTAACAAGTTCTCCATTCTCTCTGACTTTAAGAAAGAAAAAAAAAAACCTCTGTCTTCTCCTGTGTTGCCTCTCTCCCATACTCCCCATAAATTTTCAAATGTAATTTAGGATTATAAATTAATCTTTTCGTAAAATCTCCTCCCTCCCAAATTACTAGCAACATTTACAGCACAGAGTTACTGACACCAAAGCAATGACAGATTTCTGAAATGTCTGCAAAGTTCAAATCCAACCATTATATTATCATCATGTCTGCAATAGGCCAGAAGTTCAAAGAACTAAATAAAGGAACACTTTGACTGTAAGTGAAGACTGTTGTATCAGTACTATATAGCAGTGTTTACAGAGTATAGATGTCCTTTTAAACCGGAGGAAACAGTTAGTTATATTTACTTCAAAATACGTGAAAGCAGAAGTCAGATGTGATGTTCACATTCTATTATTAAGATTTTAAAATAATATTTGCCTTGGGAAATTATCAATGTTATACTGCACTGCCAATAAGTGACTGGCATACAGCAATTCTCCCTTTCCTTGGTCTTTTCTGCTATTAGATGCCCAGTTCTTACTACCAAATTTCAATCTCACATCTATTCTTTCTGGCACCGCCCTTCATCTCCCTGATGCCACTATTTACTCACATTATATTTCTTTTAAAGTGTTATTCACTTAGGAAAAGGCACTTTATTTGGGATATAATGAGCAAAAGTATAATGTACTTTTTTGGCACTAACCGAATTTAAATGCATCGCCCGAGTCTGATTCCCGTTCCATAAACTGGAAACTGTCTTGAATTTCTGGGCTGTGATGTTTACTCGCACACATTCTACCTTTACTACATAGCAAGGACTACCTAGATTTTAGTGGCTATAGGAGGGAACTGAAAAGGCCTGGTAAGATTGACTGAACTCAATTATACTGAACACAGCAGTAGATTAAGTATAATAAACAGCTCTGCAAAAGCCCTTTAGATCTGACCTTTAGGGATCAGACTCAGAGTCAAGAAAATATTCCCTTTAGCACAGACTTCCCATCCTTTTGGGGTATTTCTAGCCAGATAGACACTTCCTCTTTCATGCACATAATTACACTATACTTTCTAGGGCTGGGCAATATCCACCAAGAGGCCTACAAAAATCCTTCCACACCTCCCCTTTGTGCTGCAACTGATATTTCTGACAATTGGCAGAGTTCTCTGCGTGCCCACACATTTACTTTCTTTATTTTAAAATAATTAATTTACAGAGAAGCTTATATCTCCTTTTTCTAGTACTGCAACATTTTGCCACAGTTTATTAACAGCAGTTGATTCACCACCTCACTCCTCCAACTACCACAGACCAGACAATGTCTCAAGAGCAGAAGGAACTTGAACAGAAAGCAATAAAGTCCACAAGCAACTTTCCCACTTGATTCAGCCACTGGGACTTAAAATCCATTCTGCCAGAGACATTACTTCAACGCTGGTTAAGGTCTAAATCTCTTAGCATTGTATCGGTATGGCTGAGTTAGAGCTATATTTGCTAATATATATACCCACGCTCACTAAACCTGAAGCCATTCTTTGTCAACTTGAGAAAATAGTAAAAGAAAAAAAACTGCATCTATTTCCCCTTCTTCCTCCCCCCTCTCCCCTTCCCACCATACACACACTTTGAATCATATGCACTGGTGGGATGATGAGAAAAAAGTATCCCATCACCTGGAACAAAGCAATGACCTGTAATATCTTCCATAAGAGTAATGATGTGGGGTATCTCTCTCAAAGCCCTCCCTGCTGTGCTACAATTTCTGCCATAATGATAATGGAGAAAGTGGGTGGTATGCATGAAACCAAATACCTCCCTCTCCAGGTAGTCCCCAGCCCTATTCCCAGATTGGTCCTCCAAAAATTCATCCAGGAGCTACATTACGACAGTCAGGCCTGAAGGCTGTTCTGTGGACTCTCCCCTCAGGTCGATCATGATCTCCTCCAGCATCACTCCTGGAACAGTTTCTTCACTTCCTTGCAGGTCTAAACATCTGACATTTTGTGTTCAAAATGATGTCACAGAGAACAACATGAGTCTGCGGGAGCTGGATTTTCAGGGGCGTTTCCAATTTCATGACCGTTGCCAAGTTCCTATCAAAAAGGTACCAGATCTTGTCTGTTCCTCTGATTAGCTAGCAGCATGCCAGTTGATAGGCCTTTCACCACTTGGTACAGATGAGCAGAAACTGGAACAGGCCATGTGGAAATGAAGGGTTAAATGGTAAGCAAGTGTATATAGATTGAGAGACTATAGATTTCCAGTCCATAGGGACCATGAAAGCTGTGAGCAGGTAAAAGGAACATATATGCACAGGAAAATTTAGGAGGAGCATTGGAAAATTATATAAGCACTTTTATTGTCTGCATCCTGCAAAATGAGCAGATGAAGAAGCAACTCACAGCTGAACACAGACTTTACGCCATGATCTCAAAACAACATGGGTTCAACTCACTCTTTATTATGCATTTAAGGATCTGGGAGGGGCTAATCAAACTCCTGCAAAAATGCAGGATTCACTACAAACAGAATACATCTAAATCTTGTAAAGATAAAATGGTTTAATCCAGCCTAAATTGCAGCTGCCCTTAATGGATTAAAAAAGAGTATTTCAACTGTCACATTATAAGTCAATAATAGCAATATGTATAAAATGCACAGTATTATTCGTATGCCATGAAATTATGTTAAAATAACATTAAAATGGAAAACCCCCCAAAATAACTGTCAAAAAGAAATTTTCAAGTGAAAATGTTCTGAAATCAATATTTTAGAATTTCTGATTCATAGAAAATTTGGGAAATATTTTCATTTCAAATTGGGGGAAAAAACCCCACAAACATCTTAAAACATGTATAAAACAGACATTCCATGTTTGACGTAGCTCTAACTGCAAATGCTAAATGTTCATGAAAAAAAGTAATCCCTTGGGATATCTCAAAATTCTCTGAAGACGTATTTAGTGCTCCTTAGGATGTAAACTCTTCTTTATATCATCCCCCATGCTTGACTACTTTTCCACATTTTGAAGGTGCCACAACCTTGGCTGATGAACAGCAGAGTTACCCCGTTTCCCCAGCAGCTTGTTTACAGGAAATGTAAACAGTAAGAATGACGGGGAGGAAACTAGGAATGGAGCTGTTGTCAGCA